>NW_023270314.1:30082758-30138905 GCF_011800145.1 Mirounga leonina
CCTTGACTCTGGAGGGAGTCACAACCTTTTCTCCACAAAGCCTTAATTTTTTTTTTTCTCCATCCTGGTTCTTGCTCCAGTCTTCAAATATATAGGTTGTAGTTTTTCTACCAGAGAGAAGTAAATAAATACTAAATAAATAAATAAGTAAATGGTCACAAAAGAAGAAGCAAGCTTTGCCAACACTTCAGCGTTTATATGTGTTCATGTCCTTATTTGCCTGTTTTGAAAAGCAAAGCTCTTCTAAAACATAGTTTTTAAAAACAGGAAATATGGTGCTTCTGATTCAATCTCATTTGCATTCTTTTATTCCCTGTGAAAGTATTTCAACGCAAGTGAAATCTCACGGGTTATATGTGGGTAAGTTTCCAAAGAAGCCCCAGTAACACTCAGGAATCATCCCTGCTATAGGATGTTGGTCAGATTTTAGTTTCAAGCAAAGGCTTTTTTAAAATCCATGAAACAAGAATATATTTATCTAAGGTCAAAAAATGAGTTATTGAGTACCCAGTGGGGATATAAGCTTATCAGCTATTATTTAGCCACCTTAGGGAGGGTGTTAGAGATGAAGTTGCTTTGGTGCTCTTTTTAAAGAAAACTACAATAGCATCATACATCATCTGCCTGGTCACTGAAGGTATCAGAGATACCATTTATATGAGGCCATCTATTTGGCTTGGGTTCATTTTGTTACTGTCTTCATTATAAAAGTGTTAAATTGGATATTGACTAATAGTGTCCTTGGATATCCATTTAAGTAGACAGAAGAGTTGTACAAACATGGAAATATGAATGTGTTTCTATCATGGGGATTAAAATAATCTCCCCAATCCAGTGATGCATGTGACAAAATGAGCAATCTACCTTCTCTCTCCCTGCTTCTCTAGATACCTCCTGGAGACCAGGTTCATTCTAGGGTAACCACAGGGCTGTAAATCTGTGATGAGATGCTTTTCCAGAGAATAAGTATGAGTTTCTTAGTCCCACTCCTCAAATTGGAGAAGGAACTGTTGAGGCAAATAAAGTTGGATCCATCCCCTCAAACCATATATAAATAGATTAAAGATAACATCTCCCCCAAACTTCATGTAGATAAAGGATTTGTGAACATCTTAATGACTAGCTTCTAACAGTATATTTCTAGTGAAGTAAACCCACCCAGTGATGAGACAGATTCTTTCTCTGCTCCTTCCAAAGAACAGTTAAAGCAGGAAAAACAACTGCTGCTTTCTTTCAAGCTAGTAATGCAGAAATTCCTTCATGATCATGTTGATCTGCAAGTCAGTGCCCTGTATGCTCTGCAAGTGCACTGTACCACAGCAACTTCCCCAAAGGCATGTTACTCCGCTTTTTTGTTCACTTTTATGACATGGAAATTATTGAAGAAGAAGCTTTCTTGGCTTAGAAAGAAGATAAAACCCAAGAGTTTCCTGGGAAAGGCAAGGCTTTGTTCCAGGTGAATCAGGCTAACCTGGCTAGAAACTGCTGAAGAAGAAGAGTCCGAGGAAGAAGCTGCCTAAAGAACCAGCCAAAGCCTTAAATTGTGCAAAACACACTGTTGCTATGACGTAACTACATCTGACCCAACAACTGCGAAAATTCATTCCGCTGTAATGTTTTCACAATACTTAAAGCAGAAGCACGTCAGTTAGGATTTCCTTCTGCATAAGGTTTTTTTGTAGTGTAATGTCTTAATCATAGTCTACCATCAAATATTTTAGGAGTTATCATTAATGTTTAGATAGTATATTAGCAGCATGCAATAATTACATCCTAAGTTCTCAAGCAGAGGCAGTCTATTGCAAGGACCTTCTTTGCTGCCAGTTATCATAGGCTGTTTTAGGTTAGAAAACTGAATAGCAACACTGAATACTGTAGAATGCACTTTGCTCAGTATTACTTGAGTTGTTGCAGTATTTGATTATCCATTTGGTTGTTACAGAAAAATTCTTAACTGTAATTGATGGTTGTTGCCATAATAGTATATTGCCTGTGTTTCTACCTCTAGTAATGGGCTTTATGTACTAGATTTTAATATCAGCCTGGGCAAGTGCACAAGTCTTTTTAAAAGAAACATGGTTTACTTGCACAAAACTGATCAGTGTGTCTGTGTGTGTGTGAACTTGGTCATCCCATGATTGGTGAATACCTTTGAAGTGTGGAAGACAACACCAGCTCCTTACCCCTCTCCACCACCACCATCGTATTCTTGCAGTAAATCAAAGCCTTGAGAAAGGTGAATGATAAGGAATTCTGTGTTTGAGAACCTAAAAAAGGAGCTGCTGGCTTCCAAGTGAGAAGACACTGATTCTGTGAGAGATGGATGCTGAGATAGCTTGAGACTGAAAATGCGTCTGTGAATGAAAGCAGGGGAGACCTGGTCTCAGTGGGCATCAGGTTGGTGTGTGGGGCAGCGATGGAGTGCAGGACCTCAGCTGCTAGGACAGAACAGCCATCCATTCTCTCCTGGTTCATCAGACCCCTCCTGACTTTTCATGTTTCCTTTTCTCACTTGGCTTTAGGATCCAGCCACTTGCCAATGTCTTCAAGCATCTTCTCTTGTTTTCACTGCAGATATGCATGGCCTCCAAACTCAGCTAAACCCTGCCCTTCCTTTTACACATCCCCAGTCAATTCTCGCTTCCATTTTCCACTGCAAAAAAAGGTAATAAATCCCTCCACTTAGCACTATTTTGCATTAGAGTTTTTGTGCCCATCTTTGCTAATTTATTATGCAAATATACATGTGGGTGTATATATATATATATACACACACACTATATACATATATATATACATATATATATATAATGTATATTTATAGAGTGGAATCATACTGTGTTGACCCTTTTGTTACCTGGGATTCTCACTTAACGGTGGAGATCTTTCTGTATCAATAAATATAAATCAGATCCTAATTAGTAATGGCTGTGTATTCTATTATTTGGATGAGATACAATAATTTAGTCCAAATCTTGCTTTTTATAAATCTTGCCATTTATTTACTGCTATTTATTTAGAACACTTACAAGTTTTTCTATGAAACCATTATTGCAGACAGACCCTGTGCTTCTTGTACTTGTTTGATTAATATTGAGGATAAATTCCTGGAAGGTGAATCACTGAATCAAAGATGTGTACTTTATAAAGACTTTGATACATATTGCTGAATTTTTCTCTAGAACGTTTATACCAATTTAGTCCCATGGTAGGCTGAATAATAATCCTCACCCTCAAAGCTGTCCATATCCCAATCCCCAGAACCAGTGAACGTGTTATCTTACTGGTAAAAAGAGACTTTGCAGATGTGATTAAATAAAGGACTTTGAGATAGGGAGATTATTCTGTAGTATCAGGTGGGCTCAATGTAATTACAAGCGTCCTTTTAAGAGGGAGGCCAGGGGGTCTGAGTCAAGGAAGTGGGAGTAGCAAAGGAAACAGAGGTTGCAGTGAAGAGGGGCCAGCAGCCTAGAATCAGAGCTGACTCTAGAAGCTGTACAAGGCATGGAAACAAATTCTCCCCTGGAGCCTCCAAAAAGAACACAGCTCTGCTGACCCATTTCAGACTTCTGATCGTCAGGACCATAAGAGAATAAATTGGTGGTGCTTTAGGCTACTAAGTTGGGGGTAAATTGTTTTAGCAGTAATAGAAAATGAATACAGCCCCCAAAAGAGTACATGAGAGTCCTTGTTTGTCCAAATTCACACCAACACAGGATTATCATTCTTTTTCACCTATTTTTTAGTCCGATGAGTCAAAAGGGGTAGTTCATAGCTTCAATTTTCATTTTAAAGACTATTACTGGGTGCCTGGGTGGCTCAGTTGGTTAAGCGACTGCCTTCGGCTCAGGTCATGATCCTGGAGTCCCTGGATCGAGTCCCGCATCGGGCTCCCTGCTTGGCAGGGAGTCTGCTTCTCCCTCTGACCCTCCCCCCTCTCATGTGCTTGCTCTCTCTCATTCTCTCTCTCTCAAATAAATAAATAAAATCTTTAAAAAAAAAAAAAGACTATTACTCAGTTTGAAACTGTTTCTATGTTTATTTGCCATTCGAATTTCTTCCTGGGTCAGTTGGCTTGTCATATCCTCTATCTGTGTTTCTATTTGAATGTGCATCTTTTTCTGTATTAAATTCATGTTCCATATTAATACTAATCTTTAAAAACATACCACTTGTCAAGTTTTGTTATAGTATCAGAGAAGAATACCCACAATTATCTGGAAGGCTATTAAAATCTTCCTCCCTTTCCAGCTACATAGCTGTGTGATCATGGTTTATTTTTACATTTCAGCCTCTAGTGGAAACCATTCCACTGGGCTTCCAGGCTCTTTTCACTGTCGTTTCCCTCTCTACTGAAATTCGAGGGCCTCTGGTGGCTTTTTCCTACTTTACAATCTTACCTCTTGGTTACAGTTGGTTAGATCAGAAGAGCAATTACACTGAGTCTCCTGGGAATTTGCAACATGGTGGAACACGCTTAGTTTGTTGTGGGCAGCTAGGACCTATATTCTGGGTAAGTGTGGAGTGGCCATAGTCCATACCAGTTCATGGAGAGAATGAAGCATGTGTGCAAAGATTCACAGAGACAAGGGACAACAATGTGGGTCCAGTTCCTGGCTTGGCCCCCTTTCCACAGTCAGGGTGCATCTCTCCTGCCAGTTTCCACACTGCAGCCATGGAGTGAGTCCTCTAGTAAATTATCTTTTGCGTAAATTATTGCAAGTCAGTTCTCATATTACCAAACACACACATGTAATACAAAATTCTGATTTGTTGTGGTGTAAAGCCCACAACACCTCTCTTAAGTATTTGCCAATATTTTCAAACCCTGAGCCTTTCATGCTCTTTTCTTCCAGTCTCCTCTATGATGTCACTCCATTCCTATGTCTGTTCCCCCTGGACCGCCTCTGCCTGTCTACTGGCTCTTTCTTGTCTGCATTTGCAATGCCTTCAATCATTTCTATTTTGGGGAAAAAACCTATTTTAATCCAAATTCCCTTCAAATTCGGATCCTTCTCTCCCCACTCCTGAAAAGAGAAGTCTACATTCATTGTCTTCATTTCCTCCCCAACACTCATCCTAAACTGTCTGGCTCCCTCCTCAAACATGGCGTTAAATTTGCCCTAGCCAAGGACCTGTTACAGCACCTTTGACATTCACTTTATAGTGTCTGTGAATAACAGGGCTGATACATCACAGCTTTGCCTGCTAACCTAAGCCAATTTTGCTCTCAGAAAGTTACTGGATAGCCCAGCAGTCCATGATGCATTTAGCTTTGCTCTCTCTTTAGGTTTTTTGTTTGGAACATCTCAAACATATGAAAAAAACAGGGTGAATGATATAATAAGCACCTATATAACAACAACCAGCCACAACATTTACTCAGATTCCATTTTCTTTCTTCTATACTCTCAGCTACTTCTGCCACTTTCCTAGGATCATTTCAAAGCAGAATTACAGATTCATATTATTTCATCTGTAAATATTTTAGTGTGTATGTCTAAATGACAAGGGTCTGCTTTATAAACAAAATCACATTATCATCATCATAATCTTGCATCAACAATTTGTTGGTACCAGTTACCTTATCAGTGTTTGTATTTCCCCAATTTTTTTATAATAATCTTTTTTATTCTTAAAAGATATTTTATTGAGTCTGGGTCCAAATAAAAATCCACACATTTTAGGATGAAAGATCTAAATGTGAGACAGGAAACCATCAAAATCTTAGAGGAGAACATAGACAGCAACCTCTTTGACCTCGGCCACAGTAACTTCTTGCTAGACATGTCTCTGGAAGCAAGAGAAACAAAAGCAAAAATGAACTATTGGGACTTCATCAAGACAAAAAGCATACTGAAGGAAACAATCAACAAAACTGAAAGTCAGCCTAGAAAATGGGAGAAGATATTTGAAAATGACGTATCTGATAAAGGGCTACTATTCAAAATCTATAAAGAACTTATCAAACTCAACAACCACCCTCCAAAATAATCCAGTTAAGAAATGGGCAGAAGACATGAAGAGACATTTTTCCAAAGAAGACATCCAGATGGCTAACAAACACATGAAAAGATGCTCAACTCACTCATCATCAGGGAAATACAAATCAAAACCACAATGGGATACCACCTCACACCTGTCAGAATGGCTAAAATTAACAACACAGGAAACAACAGATATTGGTGAGGATGCGGAGAAAGGGGAACCCTCTTACTCTGTTGGTGGGAGGGCAAACTGGTGCAACCACTCTGGAAAAGGTATGGAGTTCCTCAAAAAGTTAAAAATAGAACTATCCTATGATCCAGCAATTGCACTACTAGGTATTTACCCCAAAGGATACAAAGATACCGTTGAAGGGACACATGCACCCTGATGTTTATAGCAGCATCATCAACAATAGCCAAACTATGGAGACAGCCCAAATGTCCATCAATTGATGAATGAATAAAGAAGATGTGGTATTATACAACTGAATATTACTCAGCCATCAAAAAAAAAAAAAAAAAAGAAAGAAATTTTACCATTTGCAACTATGTGGATGGAGCTAGAGAGTATTATGCTAAGTGAAATAAGTCAGTTGGAGGAAGATGAAAACCATATGATTTCACTCATATGTGGAATTTAGAAACAAAACAATCATATGGGAAGGGAAAAAAAGAAAGAGAGGGAAGCAAACCATAAAAGACTCTTAATAATAGAGAACAAAGTGAGGGTTGATGGAGGGAGGTGGGAGGGGGATGGGCTAGATGGGTGATGGGCATTAAGGAGGGCACTTGTTGTGATGAGCACTGCGTGTTGTATGCAATTGATGAATCACTAAATTCTACTCCTGAAACCAATATTGCATTGTATGTTAACTAACTAGAATTTAAATAAAAATTTGTAGAAAAAATTAAAAAGTACTTTTAAAAAAAGAATCCACACATTTTAATTGTTAAGAGATCTCTTTAATCCATAGATGCCCCGTCTATCTTTTCTTCCTTTCAATTTATGTTGTTGAAGAAACAGTGTTTTGTCCCATAGAGTTTCCCACCACCTGGATTTTGTTGATTGTATTCCTGGGGTATCCTTAACTCATTCCTCTGTCCCCCATATTTCCTGTAAATTGTTGAGGGCTTGATCAAATTCAAGGTAAATTTTTTTGCAAGATTGCCTCCAAGGTGTTGTGTACCTACAACAGAGGAACATATACTCTGGTCTCCTTTCTTGGCAGCCCACAGATGGATCTATCACAGCCTTATTATACTCTATTACAGTTTTCTTTTTACATGGTACTCTCCCGCTCAAGACTGTAGAATCCTTGGGGACAGGACCAGTGTCCTTAGCACCTAGCTTAATGCCTGCCTCAGTGGCAAAAGAACTCTTTCCATAATGCTCCTATGAGATAGATCATGTCACATAGCAGGAAAAATGAACAACTCCTGAAGGAAAAATTAGTTCTAAAATGTTTCCTTAAAAAATTAAAGGATAACTGTTATTTACTTGTAGGAAAAACAATTACAAGTTTGGAGACCTTCTCTTACAAAGATGGCAGTCGGGGCTTAGAGTGGTTGCTCATGATCTATTCATAATCAGCCAGATAGCAAAAACATCTCAGTGGTGAAACCACTTTTAGTTTGGGACCATAACCAGTAAAACACATCTTCCTATTTTCTATAGCTAGGGACTACTTCCACGAATGAGGAAACTGAATTTTTGAGAAGTTCAATCACTTGCCCAAAGGCACATACTTAATACTTGGCAGAGCTAGGGGCTTAAAGGCAGGTCTTCGGACTCCAATTTCAAAGCTTTTTCAAGAATGTATTTCAGAGCTGGTCTACAGACTGGCTCCCACATTAGGTGGGCTTTGACAAGTGATAAAACCAAATACTAATTTCCTTTCAACTCTGAAGTAAAAATCATCAAATCCACCTGCAGGATAAGAGCATTCTCAGTGAAGAGAAGCCCCAGATAAAAAAGAACCAGGTGACAGGAATTCCTCAAGCTTGGCAATAACTAAAAAGCCTCTTGATTTTGTGCATTGTTCTGAGAAAAAATAAGTGGTTCAAAATTCTGCCATTGTGCAGAGCCTTGAAATTAGACCCTGCCAGGTGCCCTTGGCCATGGGACAGCCTGGCTTATTTGGTGGAATCCCGCTGGCCGTCACTGGGCTTGTGCTGGGGCACCTGCCAGCACTCACTGCATATGTATAACTCACTGCACAGGTATAACTCACTGCATATGTATAACTCACTGCATATGTATAACTCACTGCACAGGTATAACTTACTGCATATGTATAACTCACTGCACATGTATAACTCACTGCATGTGTATAACTCGCTGCACAGGCATAACTCACTGCACAGGTATAACTCACTGCATATGTATAACTCACTGCATATGTATAACTCGCTGCACAGGTATAACTCACTGCACAGGTATAACTCACTGCATATGTATAACTCGCTGCACAGGCATAACTCACTGCACAGGTATAACTCACTGCATATGTATAACTTGCTGCATATGTATAACTCGCTGCACAGGTATAACTTGCTGCACAGGTATAACTCACTGCATATGTATAACTCGCTGCACAGGTATAACTTACTGCATATGTAAAACTCACTGCACAGGTATAACTCACTGCATATGTATAACTCGCTGCACAGGTATAACTCACTGCATCACCACCCTGGATGCCCGACCGGGGCAAAGTGTCCTCACCCAAAGTAGAAACTATGAAGTCGGAATCCTCCCCCTGGTTGCACCAGTGGGTACTCTGCAAAGATCATCTCAAAGGTTCCTCAGGCTTTCCAGATTTGACTGCTAAGGCTTATCCTGAATAGCTTCAATAGCTTGCCGTTGGGACCAGCCATGCCAAGAGTAAAGGCCAACGGAGACAGCTCTCTGATTTATTCCCCTGCAGGTTCTGAGCAATGCTTCAGTCACTTACAAAACTAGTGGTGCCCATGGACTAGGCCTTGGCATGACCTGAGTACATTATAGTTGCAGGTGAATACACTATAGGCTAAAAGCCAAAGCCAAAGCCAAAGCTGAAGCCAAAACCAAAAATCAAACCTGACTGAAAGGTAGGCAAGACAATTCAGCACAGCACTAAGCCAGGATCACAGTGTGATGGGGGAAGCCTACTCCCCGTGACTCTCCTCTGAGTTTTTCAGCTGTGAACTGTTAGACAGTCAAGGGCAGGCTTCTTTAAATGCCATCAGTTCTGTTATGCACACATTGAGTTGTTGGAGTTGTTCGATGTTCTTTCCATGCCCAGCCCCCAGAATGTCTAATGTGAAACAATAATCTATGTTGAACAACTTCCCTCCCCTGAGAAAGCTTTCCTGGGCTCCTGGGCTTCAGGCATTTCCTTCCTTGTGTTCTTCTAGCGACTGGTTCATACTTTATTGCCCATGTAGTCCATATTGCACAAGAGTTACACACTGGGGTGGTATTGGTTAGGGTTTACCCTCCATCCTCTGAAAAGCAGGACTCTTGCACCCTTCTTCTCTGTTGACCTTCAACTAGAACAGTGCCTGGCACTTAATAAGAATTTGTTAAATGCATGTTGTTACCTCAATAAAATACTTTGTACACAAAACTTCTTCTGCAACACCTGCTTCCATGAATCAAATTACTTCCAGAGAAGAAAGAGAATCTCCTAAAGCAAAGTCACCAAGAGAACCTCCTAAAGCAAAGTCACCAAGAGAACCTCCTAAAACAATGAGTGTCACCAGTCACAAAGAATCATTTTTTTTTCACTGCAACAAAAATTATGGACTCTACTATAGCACAGTCTAAAATGAGACAATGAAACCTGAATAAAGTAAGATTCGCATTTTTCTTCTCTGGAAATAAATCCAGATTTAGCATGATTAATACAACGTAAGATGAGACCAAGACAGTTGGCACTGCTTATCCCGACACTTCCTGAAAGCCTGGGTGTGTTGCTGGACCATTCAGAGGTTCGGTCTTCTCTCCAGGGCAAGCCAGGGGTCAGCTAAGGAGTCCTGTCCTAAATACAGCTTTCTTAGGATAAGCCCTCTGGGGCCGCTCTGACCTGGAGCTCCCTGATGTAGGCAAAAAGATTGTATTTCACATACTAATGCCAGTAGAATTCCTGGAATGTTGGATTGAGAAAACTCTGTGGCTGGGTTTAGCAAGAACTTCATGATGGTTGAGTGCTGGCCACCATGGGTGCAGATGGGGCATCAGGAGCACTAGAGCTGGGTATCTCCACCCCTTCACCACATCCCATTTCAGAAAAAAAGTTTGCTACATATGGGCTTTCATCATTTCAACCTTGAGGACTCCAGAAATGATGAGTTCACACAAAATACCCCAAATTCATACTTCCTTGACAAAAACAACCCCTGCACGTTTCATAGAGAAATGTCTGGGAGCTCAAAACAATACAATGTCCCAGTGCATATCCCTCTTAATGTGCCCTTGGCAGGTGTGGCTGAGTATAATCCCCACAGGAGCCTTTGCTGCAGACCTGGAGCCAGCTCCTAAAAGCCAATTGCTGCCTGTTTGATTGATTCATTGATTGCACAGCCGCTGACCTGCATATGGCAAAGGGGGGTTGTTGCTCCTTGGCACTCAAGGGGAATAATAAGAGGAAAACCTGCCAAGATGAAGCATCTGGCAGAACTTCCTGAAGCCCTTTCTATTTCCAGAACTTGGAATACACGTGGACCTCAAAGGCACCATGGAGTCACTTTGGCTTGTCCCTAGTGCTCTTAAGAGGAATTGTTTGCAATCCTTGACCTCACATGACTTATCCAGGTACTACACTGGAGCACATTTCAAATGCTTTGTTTCCACAGGTGGAGAGCTCATCTGCCATCCACCAACACCACAGCCATGCCTCATTTATATAAGCATAAGGGAGAAGAATGGGTTGAAATCCCCCAAATAAAAGCAGAATGCTGACAAAGTCACTTCCAATTTTGAAGCCAATGACATTAAGTATCAGGTCACATGAGTGGAAGGAGCTCTGACATACTTTTTCAGCTGCTGCACCTGAGCCATAATTTAAATATATCCTTATGTAGCCTTAACTGTCCTCTGATTTCTTTCATCACAATACAGCCCTTTACTCCAAATATAAGTGATTAGTTCTCCAGCAGATATTTCTTCCTGATATCAAATCCTGTCTCTAGAATGGCACTCTTTCTTAACATCTCTAAGCTGCTAAGAAGACACACATAAGGGATCACAGGGACCAGGGAGGAGAGTTCTTTTGCTAACTGCTCATGAGGATGGAGGCAACATATCTTATCAACTTGGATGCATCAAAAGAAGGGATGCTGAAAACAAGTCAAATGCACAGAGGAAAAATTTTATAAATCTTATGACAACAATGGAAGAATTTTTATAAGGCCCACCAATAAACATATAGCAGGCACTTGATACATGATTATTGGATTGAACTAACACTCATTCTAATTTCTTAAATTCTCTGAGCTCTTTAGAATCTGCACTAGGATTGCTGGTGACCTCTTCCTTTTATCTCTACCTCCCTGACAAAGAGTAGTCCACAGGCATCAACAGATGAAGCCAATGCAGTTTTTGAGGATAAATCCTAGCAGACACTCATGAATTCTGTATGTAAGAGTGAATCTACAGAGGGAACCAAGGACTCTGTTCCACATTTGTCCCCAAGTTCAAAGGGAAGGGAACTGACACACTATTTATAGGATCCAGTCTGGCTCACCCAAGAACCAGTCTCAACAAAAAGGCTTGGACTTCTTAGGGATCATTCTCCTTAAGTTCACAAAGTAACAAAATGTAATGGGCAAATACGTGCACCTTCAGAATTCATATAAGCGATAGTCTCATTTTTTTCTTTTTTTCTTATCTTATTTCATGAAGATAAATGCTTCTTTTAAATGTTTTTAACCTATGCAGACTTGAATATATTAAGTAAATGTTTGTAAAATATAGTATGAAGACTATAGCAGTTGTCTCCAATGTTATTGGAATATAACTGGTTTTAATTATTTAAGTGTTTTAGCTTTACTTCCCAGATGATTAGGAGAGAACAAATCTTTTCACAGAGAATGAGTAGAGAAATAGATAATGTAGATAAAATTAGCGCAGTAGATAGAGAAAGTTGGTGGAGAGTGTTCAATAGTTTCTCTGGATTGTGGGAATCTACCAAACATTCAGTAAGGAAGTCAGCTCTATCTGTATAGTTGTCCTGGTGTCTGCCCTCTTCTTTCCACTGCCCCCAAATAAGTCCCAATCACCTTGCTGGACTGTTGCAATAGTCACCTAACTAGCCTCCTTGTCTCCTTTCTGTCCTTTTGAATCCATCCACTATCAATCACTTAGATAAGAAATATGTAACAAGCATCTACTATGTGCTAGGCATATTTTTACAACCCTTTTAAAGACTATAACAGAGATCTTTAGAGAGAAGAGGCTTTTAAAAATAGAAATTGAATTGACTTTTAAAGAGAATGATCCGAGATGCCCGAGTTGCCCTTCAACGGATGAGTGGCTAAAGAAGATGTGGTCCATATATACAATGGAATATTACTCAGCCATCAGAAAGGATGAATACCCAACTTTTACATCCACATGGATAGGACTGGAGGAGATTATGCCAAGTGAAATAGGTCAAGCAGAGAAAGTCAATTATCATATGGTTTCACTTATTTGAGGAACATAAGGAATAGCATGGAGGACATTAGGAGAAGGAAGGGAATAATGAAAGGGGGGAAGTCAGAGGGGGAGACGAACCATGAGAGACTATGGACTCTGAGAAACAAACTGAGGGTTTTAGAGTGGAGGGGTGTGGGGGGATGGGTTAGCCCGGTGATGGGTATTAAGGAGGGCACATATTGCATAGAGCACTGGGTGTTATACAAAAACAATGAATCATGAAACACTATATCAAAAACTAGTGATGTACTGTATGGTGACTAACATAACATAATAAAATAAAATAAAATTTAAAAATAAAAATAAAAAATAAAATAAAGAAAGAGAATGACCTGAAGAGGTGGTTTGTCTACCAAATTCATCCCCATAGGATATATGAATAGGATGGTGTGTGTGTGTGTATGTGTGTGTGTGTGTGTGTCCTCCAGATTAAAACCTGACATTAGTTTGCTTTCTTCTCTGAAGACGACAAAATTATTTTTCAATCATTTAGAAGACTATTCCAAAAAAAGCCTATGATAGAGCAAAGCTCTGACCCTGGCTGATGTCTTAAGGTATAAGGAGACTGGGTGTCACTGAGATATAATTACCATCATATTTCTCTGGTCATTTAGCCTACGTGTAATTACAAAAGATCTAACCACCTCTGCCCGCCCAGCATCTCTGGTCTTTTCCATTTCATTTAATTAATATTCCAATGACCTTCTGGTTCCAAAAGCAGTTTTGAGAATGCTTCCAAAACCATATGTACATTATTTTTAAGATTCTTAAGTTATTCTAGGATGAACCTTCATTTCCCATTTAAAATCTATAAATCTGAAAGTTTTTTTTTTAACTCTGTTTGAATAATAATGCAGTTTTAAGAAAAAAATTGGGTGGACTCTAAGAGGTCTCATCAATTAAAATGCTCATTAGCCTTAGGAGAAAGACTTCATTTATATTCCAAGATTACACATTTGCCCTATTTCTTTCTGTTGAGAAATGAGTGGTGTCGACTTGAGATTTGTCAAGTGATACTATGGAAAAGGCTCAGGGTCTGGAGAAGACTTGAAACCCAGTCTCTATCTTTTGCTGTGTTATCCTAGAAGAGGCACTTCTGTTCTTGGTGCCTTTGTTTCCTCCTCTGTAAAATCTCACAGGATGGTGTGAGGTACGTGACATTGCTCTGTGAAGCATGAAGCACTGTTAGTGGCACACTGGCTGTGAGAAAGGATGCCTTGGGGCAGGGGGGTCTATCCTCAATAGTGAAGAAACTGAGGCAGGTTCCCCTATCCTACTTCTTCCTACACAGTGGAGATGGGGTCTCTTCTCGAACTTCGAATGTATGTACTACAACAAGTATTTAATACTCCAAGTATTAAAAAGCACAAAAAGCATTAACATCACCCATTGACCAATGAATTGTGGAAGCTAATCACTGAGTCTGAAGAGTCTTTGGCACAAATATACAAAAATTTTAAGCTGCTATTGGTGGAAACAAATATTCCACTTTTATGTCAATCACTTTTCCAAATATTGGTTTAATTTTTGTCCCTCTGCCTCTTGCACTTTTTGGCTGGGTGCTAATAAGGAAAATACACTGTGGGTATCCACACACCAGCCACAGTTATACATGGTTACACATACTCAGTTGTGTAAAAAATAACCAATGGTATTCAACAGAACTAACTCCTTTTAATTTCTTTAAAGACACAATTTTCTGGTCTTCAGGTTAAATGGGTATTAAATGGATAAAAGATAACAATTATCACACATGAATTATGATTAAATCTACCAGCTAAATAGAAAACCTGACAGAAAAAATCTTTTGGGGGCTTTAGAATAGGATCCAAGCATTGGTCCAACTGCAGAATCTCCCAAAGTCCTATGGGGTTTATTGTTAAAAAATTAAATTCTGGTAACAGTGAGAATTTTTGAGGACAACTTATCCTACTTTAATCATCATGTTATTTTTCATATTTAAAACTCATTAAATTGGGGTGCCTGGTTGGCTTAGTCGGTTAAGCATCTGCCTTCAGTTTGGGTCATGATCCCAGGGTCCTGGGATCAAGCCCCGCATCGGGCTCCCTGCTCAGCAGGGAGCCTGCTTCTCAAGACCTCTGCCTGCCGCTCTCCCTGATTGTGCTCTCTCTCTCTCTGTCAAATAAATAAATAAAAATCTTTAAATAAAAAAAGTAAAACTCATTAAATTAATTATTCTATTTATGTTCCAACAAATGCAAGTCAATGTAATCTTTTATAATATAATCAGCAGAAATTATTTTCTTTAAAAATCCACTGGTGCATTTCTCTGTTCACCCATTTATTTCTGTCTCCATTTCCTCAGTGAGGTGATGTGTTATCTGGGGACATTTTGGTCACCATCAATTCTCTTTCCTTATTACCACCCTGCCTGCCTGCTTGAATTTCATGAGCAGTTAACTCACACCACTACTCATCTTCCTTGAAGTCCAGGCTTTGCCAACAAGCCCAGTGTGGTTATTTTTATAAGCTGTATCAACTAGTTGTTTGAACTGGTCAGCCCATCCAGTCATGGGAGTGAACCTGGTCACTCTACAGGCACAGGGAGAAGAGAGGGACAAAGGGTAGGACCAGGCTGAGCTATGGATTGTAACTTCCAAGAAGTTAAAAATCACTGATTACTCGGTCACTCTTTTGAGGAAAAAAATAAGAAAAGACTCCAGTTCCTGAAGACATTTCTGGCATCTGTTTTGTGGGAGGAAATGGAAGCACCATAGTTTGCATTCTCTATGCAGCCCTTTCATCTCTTATGTCCCTATTTATTCATACCAATCATTGTGCTGAGAGCTAATGGAAAGTTGAGGTAGAGGGGAGCTGACAATGGTAGAAATAGAGATGAATTCAAGTCCTACTGCCCAGGACGCTCTCCATTTCTGGAGGAAAGAACTACACAAACACATGAACTGCAATGACAGGCAGACTACCATTGCACTTAGAGCCCACAGTGCCCCCACTATCCCATCTCTTCTATGAGTCTTTTTGTGTAAAATGCTTGAATCCCTTCTATACATCCCACAATGCCAGACAAATGGCAGATCATCTGAAATGCTGCTTGAGTTCTACTGGTTTAGTAACTCTCTTCTTCTTTTCTCTGATTATTAAATAGATTTGCATAGATTTAGTTGGTTATGAGATACTAGATCTTGAGGTGTTATAAAGTAGCTTTACTTAAATTTTTTAAATGTTCCCCACCCACCACACCACCCCCAAATTAATCATTTCAGTAGTCAGGGACAATCTGTTATATAACACAGTCTTCTCAGTAGGTAAAAAAAACAATAGTTAATGATTGATAGATCAGGAGAGCCTCTGAAATTTTGAAATCAGAGCGTGTGATCCACAAGGGAACTATGCTCCAGGTGACATACACACCAAGGGTTCTTTATTTAAAAAAAAATTTTTTTTTACCATAAATAAACATACTGCTCTCATGTGTTATTATTAAGGAAACATTAACACAAGTTACCAAGTGGTGAAAACTTACTTTGACATCACATTTGAACATTTGACACCAATTTGAGCATTTATTATTTAAAAACACTTTCTGGTCACATACAAAAAATGCATTTGGCTGACAAATGAAATAAAAACGATTCACAAGTTGTCCCTGTCACAATTTTTTCTTGAGGAAAAAGGCACAGCATAGCTGAGTTTCTTGCCTCTAAAAATGAATTTGGTGTGACAGCTATGGAACTAGATTAGCCAAAAAAACTCAAGGTTAAATAAGAAATCTTGAGGTTGGTGAGTTCTTTGAAATAAATCCTTCTGTAAGGGTCTACTTACTATCCATGCACACAAAACTTCCAGGAAAAAGTGTTACAATTATTTAGTCCTTTATATCACCAGAGCCATGGATTGTCCATTGGGTTGACTGGTTGTTTTTCCTCTCTCTTTGACTTAGGTACAGTTATGTCCCCTGTTCTGTTGTAGGGTAGGGCCATCATCCATCATGGAGTTGAGCACCACAAGGCCTTACTGGAAGAGGAATGGCCCACTAATAAAAAGAACATGGTAGCAAGGGCATCTAACTGGTTGAGAGGCAGTGAAGCAGGTGTACACAGAAGACAGGGGGGCATTGCCTAGAGAGGGCTGGCTAGCTGCCTAGACAGGTCCTCACAAGGACAGTATTCAGACAGTGAATCCACCACTTTTCAGAGAATTACCTCAGACTTGTGGGCTCTGAAACTCAATCAGAGTTCTTTGGACTTAGAGATGCACCTTATTCCAACAAAACTAAAAAGATCATGAGATAGAAACACAGAATGCCAATCTATTAAATTTTAAAGAGAAATCTAACTGTCAAGGAGACCTCACATTCAAGTCAGTCTGATCAGTGCAAAATACATAAGACGTTTACTTTGGGGAAAAGGAAACGAGAGGAATTAGTTATATGAACAGGATATGCAGCAAGCATTGGCTTTAATAGCCTGCCATGTCCATCTCCATAATATGAATACACTGGAGAGTGTATTCCACTTTTTGCCATCGCTTAAACATGCACAACTCAGGTTTGCCCATGACTTTAATGGGACCTTATATATCTCTCTTTACTTCAAATTATGGTGGACTTCTTTCTTAGTTTAATTTTCAAATAACAATCTTACTTCCCTTATTTCCACATTTTTGAGATCCATTCCTCTGTTTTCCCCATGGATTGTCTGCAAGATCTATGACTAACAGATAGACTAGTTCTGAAACAGAGCAACAGTGAAATAGGTCTATGATACCCACACAGTCAAAAGGCACCAGACCCTAGAGAGATCAGAAGTGACCACGGACCAGTGTGCTGGATGGCATACATTCTTGATCTAAGACCAATGGTCAGCTAAGACCAATGCCTAACACTGACAAAAATCCCCAAGGATGTAGTCCTCTTTCAAACAATTTTTCCACATTCCTCCCTGTGATCCACAGTGAAAATTCCTTCAGATATTGACTCACCTGTTGGCATTTACAGCCATAATTAAATACAGAATTCTTTGCACCCCCATCCTTTTTTCTCTTTTTTCTCTTTTTTCCCTCTTTCACTCAGTGGGGTGGGGTTGGGAAGGGTAACTGAAGCTAGGGTAGAGCTCCGGTCTCATGCCACAGTAATTAGATATAATTCAAACAAGTACTTTAAATGATCAGGATTCTGTTTCTAGCCTAAGAACTAAAATGGGTACTTACGAAGTTTCTTAAACACAAAAAATCTCTTAAAATTCTTATCATATCACCTCACACTAAGCTGGAAGACTGCTGATTACACAGGTAAAATTTGCCTCAGAAGACATGTCATAGTTAACATAAATTAAACCAAATTAGGGATTTTTTTGTTTTGACCCTGAACACTTTATCACTTTTTTGTTAATCAACACTTTTGTGTTTTCTTGAGGCTCATTTCAGTTTATGTGATTATCTTTGTGTGAGGCAATAGGATTCTGATCCAGCCAGTAAACATAACTAAAACCCAGCTAGTGCATTACGAAATAGCAACATTTGCATGTGTTTGGAAATATTAAGGTCTCAATCTCTAGATTATCTCAATTTGTAATTTCGGATCAATCAAATCAAGCAATTATACTCTAGTAAATCCTGTTTTGCAGAAAATAGAGCAGTACAGAGTATTTTCTTTTGCGTTCTTTTTTTTCGGGGTATTTTCATATCGCAGCTTATGGTGTTTTGTGCGTGTGTGGGCACGCGCATGCATGTGTTTTAATTACAAAGGAGCAATCTAAGCCTTCTAGAGATCTGCTCCCAAGGAATATGCAGTATCACCTTGTTCTTGAGGCTTCATCTTGATCTGAAAACAATTTAATCCACAACAACATCTATTCTGAAGAGAACTCTAGAGAATTTCAGCTATCTTTCAATTATCTGCCTGAAATGCTGGAAGTGTGAGCACTGCCCGTCTCTGACCCTTCAATTACTGACTTCCGGTCAGCAGGGAAATTGGCAAAGAGGCTTTTTATCTTTGGGGCGTCTCATGATTACATCTTTTTCCTGACCTTTAAAAAAACATTTATACAGAAGTATTTTCTGCTGCTGTATAAATGGCTAATAATGTCCTATAATACTGTTCCAGCATGTGTATTTTTTTTTTCAGCATGTGTATTTTTAAATGTTTACCAGGAGGAAGGACACAGCCTAAAGTGACAGAGTGGGGAAAACAAAACACAACATTGGCTGAGACAGAACCAGAGGGAACCTGAGTTCCAGCGCTGTAATTGCGAATAATGAGATGTCAGACAGTTCAGGTCAGCATTCTGAGCCTCTGTTTCCTTCTCTTCTAGGTAAGGGCATGGGGGAGAAAAACTTTCTTAGGGTCCCTGACTAGGTCTAAAAATTAAACTGACAAAGATAGATTAGCAGGAAAGAAGCGTATGCATTTGTTCAATATAAGTTTTATGTGATGTGGGAGTCTTCATAAGGAAATGAAGCCTGGAAGAAATCGTTGGGCCTGAGCGTTTTTATGCTAGATTTGATGAAGAGTGGGAAGTCATGGAGAGATCTTATAGGTCATAAAAGAGTATGAGGTAAGTGAAACAAACTTGGGGGAAACTTAGCAAGGTCTGTTTGTTAGGATTCTTCTAAGGGTCTGTTGGTCTGTGGAAATAAGGATGCTCCTCTCCTCCAGGTATAGGGAAGGCATCTCTCACATGAGGGTTTTATGACCTATTTCAGGGAGAAGGATGGTGGGAAGATCAAAGAGTCTTTCCTGCTTCTGTTTTCTCGAACTCCTTCAGCTTAAAATGTTTGATATGCCAGGGCACCTGGGTGGCTCAGTCAGTTAAGCATCTGCCTTTGGCTCAGGTTATGATCCCAGGTTCTGGGATCGAGCCCCACATCGGGCTCCCTGCTCAGTGGGGAGTCTGCTTCTCACCCTCCTTTCCGCTTGTGTTCTTTCTCAAATAAATAAATAAAATACTTTTTAAAAATGTTTGATATGCCAAGGTGCCATATTTTGGGGTAGCATGTCCTGAGCCCCATCAAGAGGGTTTGACTGGGGCTTTGAGAGGTCTGCAAGTTCACAAATTCTAATAGACATTCCAGACAGAAAAGAGGTTGGAGGACTTCAGGAGCTTAAAGAATTGGTGTAGAAGTAAGTAGGAATAAGGAAGGAAAAATAAGAAGGAGTAGGAATAAGGAAAGGCTGGAAGGCTGAGAGTTGTGTCAGAACATGAGATGTTAGAATTTAAGATTCAACACTGGGAGGGTTGTTGGAGATAAGGACCAGGGAGTGAGAGGCTACAGTGGGGTGAAAACAAATGCCATCGAAGTGGGTATCGGACGATGCTGTGGATAGGATTCGATGGGTCGCTCACTCAATACCAAAATCCCCCAGGAAATGAGAAAGATTGCACTGAAGAGGAAGACTGTGAGTGAGAAGCCGAAATCTTCAGTGAATATAGTATGACCAAGAGATGGTAGAGCACAGAGGTCAGGTGCCTTAGTGCCGTCCAGACTTTAGTTCACATCAGAGCTCCACCACTGATCACTTTTCATCTTTGGGCACCTCGCTCACCATGTCAAATTACAGTCTACTTGACTACAAAATGGGGAAAATAATGTCTACCCCACAGGGCCATTCTGTGTGGCAGATGGTAATAATTGCCCACCCAACTGCCAATCACAACATCTTCACCAACAGAACACAGTCATCCATGAATACTGTGAGCAGGTTGGCTCTACCCCACTGGGTAGATCTTGATTCATCTTAGCCAATCATGGTGATTCCTTCTGCTCTCCCGTAACTGACTTCAGAAGAACCCAACATTGGACAATGAGATGTAGGATAAGCCTGCTAAAGGGACTTCAGGGAAATGTTTCTTATCTCTTCATATTGGTTTGTGAGGATGTGATGCCGAGAACTCTGCAGCCATCTTGCTGCTATGAGGAAAACTAGCAGATAAGCTGAGAGCATCAGTACAGAAAGAAGGAAGGAGCCTCCAATTATTTAGCAAAAGCAGTATTTGGAAGACTAATAGCACAAATTGTGAAAATCGGTTGGGAACTTGAGAATTTAGATTGAAATACAATCTAAAAATTGCTCCTTTTTAGTCCTGTAGAAATTGCATTTTTAACTTTAAAAGGAGGGTAAAGGGGGGGCCTTTGAATAAGAAGCTAACATCTTTTAAAATCAGCAATGACTGGAACCTTATGAATAAATTATTATATGCTCTGTATACTTCTTTCCCCGAAGTTGTCAGGTGTCTTAAAAGGTAAGTTAATGTTGGTTCAGGAAGTATAAAGTGAGTCATAGGAAGAGAATTTGGTTCAATGATCTTGAAATATATTCAATGTCAAAGATGATCACTTATACTCTTTTTTCTAGTTTTTTTTTTTTTTTTTCACAGGGGGAGACGTTGGGCAACCCATTATCTAAATACTTTTAAGAGGCAAAGCTGGCTGTTGATGTAGACTGATTCAGACAACAGGAATTTGCTCACAGAACTTATGGCTATCAACATATGGAGAGCAATCCAGAACATGAACACTGCAATCCTGTCCTCATTTCTCTGCCGTTCCACTCCTCAGCAGGGTGAGGCTTCTTGGCTCGTTTGCTGAAAGCCTGATAGATTCCTTAAATAATTTACCAACTTTGAGTCTGTACTTCAAACTCATATTGAACCAAACAGACAACCTATGCACATAATAAATGGGAAGACTGTGCACATATATTTGAATGCATGCAGGATGCATATATATCCAAAATATTTAATAACCATTATGACATGAAAACTGACAATCAGAATGAATGCCAGCTGTGGGCTGGAGCAGGGTCCTAGAAGGCCCATTGTTCTAACCACTGACCCTGCAGTTTTTACATCATAGGGAGATGAGAGGATCCCAGGGGAGGATCTGGGATGGCTGAGAAGAGGTGCCATTTACCAACTGGGATGGGACTATTTCAATAATTTAATAAACCACGTGATCACATTGGAGCACACCAAGTAAATATCAGCCCCGAACACAGAAACTCAACTAAGTTATCTTTTGACTGCCCGGAAAACAGACTTAGAACATAATTGACTTGCCCACATCTTATCTAGTTAGTTAGCCTAAGCTACATCCTAGGTATCTTGATTCTTAATCCTCTACTCTTTTCATCATACTGGATATTCCAGGAAGAAAATTAAACAAAAAAATTCCATTCTTTGACCATCAGAGCAAAAGGAAGCCCTAAGGTTAGAAAGGCAATAGCCATTTTGAGCTCTAAGAGGAGGCTGTCAATGCACTGATAACTTCGCTGATAACACAGACTTTTCTCTGATTAGTTAAACCAAATATTAATTCTAACTTAGGAGTTTTTATTTTAAATTTTTGTATTTATGACTATTCTTTCTTTATTTCCAATATGGAAAGATTATGACTATTCTTTCTTTATTTCCAATATGGAAAGGACTCTCACTACTGACTTAGAGTAGAAGTAATATGGTGGTTCAAAGAGAAAAAGGATTAATTTGGAGACAACTGAGCCGGGATTGAGTGTTCTGTTGCTTATTAATTATGTGAAATTGACCATGAATCTTTGCTTCCCTGGGCATCAGTTTTATGATCAGTAGAGATTAAGAGTTAGGTGGAGTAATAGGACCAGCCTGTCATCTGGATTGTTGAGAAATGGCTAGAGAGAAGAAGGCAAGCTTTTCTCCAATGACGCAAATGATCTATGATTCCTATTGTCCATTGCAGTATCCATACTGCATCCATACATCCATGTATGGCTATTGAGCACTTAGAATGTGGCTGAGGCAACTGAGGAACTGAATTTTCAACATTCATTTTAATTAACTGACATTTACATCTAAATAGTTATATGTGCTTAGTGGTTCCCGTTTTAGACAGCACAGGCACATAGAGAGCCAGAGAGCTGCTCTAGGCAAAGAGAAAAGTACAGATGCCATGAAGTACTGAGAGAAGACAGAAGAGTCTTTCCCTTTTCTAAGAGAGCCCATTATAAAAAGTCATTCTTCTAAGACTTGTTTCGGCTTTGGGAATTTACATAGTATTTTAATAATGATTTCATTTGCAAAAGCATCTTTCCAGGGAGTAGTCTAGCCTATCACTATAATTTCTTTGGAAATTAGTGTTAGACATTTTCAATTGTGTTAGACATTTTCTATCTGGTTTATCACAGGGAACATTTTAAACCCTTCATCACTTCCACATCATGCCCATCCTTCCCTTGCAATGGCTGACTTCCTGCTGCACCAGCTTTATAGACACTGGTTTCCATGTCTTTGAGTAGACCTCAAGGCAGTTTTGCTGATAATATAGTGAGTGAAAAGCCAACACTTCTATTAGCATAGTACTGCACACCAAAGACATTATCTTCTAGAAAGACTTAAAAGTCCAACAGATATGCCTCAAAGGGTTAGATAACATTGTTTCTTTGGAACTAGGAGTGGTGAGAACTTCAGATAGCTCATGGGCAGTACACATTCTTTTATCTTGACTCTAGGGCCTTAGGGCACACCTTGAACTAAAAAGAAAAAGAAAAACAAACAAATGAATTAACTTAATATTCTTTTTCTCTCCAGCCCCTCGTATAATTTGAGGGTACGAAAGCATCATCATCATCATCATCATTAGAAACAGTAAATATTCAAAATATGTTATCATGTTTCAGGGAAGCCACTCATAGAAAATGGGAGGAAAAGTTATTTATTCCTAAAATTGACCAAGGAAATAACCACTAATTAACTCATAGCTTTAAAGTGATAAAGAAACATGAACTCTGAAGGCCTTTCAATGCCGATTTCTCATTAAAATATATTTCAAAACACATCCTATTGTTCTCTGGTGCTAATGAATTCATATTTAAGGCATGCATACAGAAGCATCTCCCATGCTTCCGAGACAATGCAAAAATGCACCAGTTGACAGTTTGCCTAAATGGAGCACAATTATCACCAAGTTGCACAGCCTTTTTATCTGTACTGTCACTGCAGGAAATTTCACTGTGTATGTGACCTGAATACATACAACTCAGTGGAAAATTCCGTAAATGCAGAGTAGCCTAAGAGCACCTAACAGCTGCCTTGCCTTTTTTTTTTTAATCAAACAAGGGATTGCCAGAGAATAGCTTCCCAAAACCACTGGACCTTTTTAAAATTCTCTGTCATTTTCATCTATCCATATTAATTCTTAAACAGCATCCACTCAGGTTGCTATGCTTCAACCCTGAGAAATGTAAATACTGTGGTAATTATAAGCTATATTTTCCAGTGGCACATATTTAAATGATTATCTGAAAGTCAAATGTTAATGTCACAAAATAGAGAAGTAAAACATAGTTAATGTATTTTGCTCACAGTTAATAGGCTAAAATAGAGCAAGCAATCTAATATTGCAAGGAAATTTGAATGTAGAGACTATAAGTGCTTTTTCATTATTCAGATATAACAGAATAATAGATACATTTTATTTGCATTAGCCTTCCAGAGGACTGGAGGGACAGGGTATGAGGCAAAAGGATTAGAAGAAAATGTGTGGAGACGGGGTTGTCAGACAGTATGTATGTCCAGCTGGGTAGGGGTGTGAAGTGACAGAGCAACTCAGTATACAGTCCTCATCCTAAATCTGTCAGAACCTCAAGGGCAGCAAGAAAATCCTTTCTGATGTAGAAATCAGCCATATGTTCTCTGGGCCCGCTCCTCTGGATTCCATTTGTACAACCTGCCTCTTCCTCTCTAAGCCAATTTGAACAAACATTAAGTGTAATGTTAGTAATGTCCCTAATTACATCCTAATTTATATTTAACATCTGTTATGGAACTATACTTCTGGGGAATTCTATAGAATCATCAAATTTGATCGTTATTGTGTGTCCCCGAAAAGATATGCTGAAATCCTCACCCCCGGTACCTCAGAAATATTTGGAAATGGGGCAGTTATAGTTGTAATAAGTCAAGATGAGGCTACACTGTAGTAGATGGGTCCCCAACCCCACATGATGGGGATCCATATAAGAAGATAGTGGTCATGTGAAGACACAGAGATGCACAAGGAGAATGCCATGTGAAGATGGAAACAGAGATTGGAATGATGCCAAGGAATGCCAAGGGCTGTCACCTGAAAGTAGGAGAAAAGCATGGAACAGATTCTCCCTCAGAGCCCTCAGAAGGAACAAGTCCCAACAGCACCTTGGTCTTAAACTTCTAGCTTCCAGCACTATGTCAATAAATTTGTCTTACTTAAGTTATCCAGCTTGCGATACACAGCTCTAGAAAATTAAGACGCTCATATTTGGAAGAAACCTCAAAGTTTCTCTCTCTGGATGACAATTCTACCCATAACCCAATAACAAGAATGACTGCCAACATTTACTGCTTGCTGAATGCATGCCAGACACCATCAAGGTTTCTTCCACAGAGCCTGCCTGATTCCCTCCAGAAACCAGGTGCCCTTCACCCCTTCACGGGTATCTAGTGATCCCGCTCTTGGCAATGGATGTTTGACCCACTCAGCAGTCACAATTCTGAGTCTCCATATGCAATACTCAGAAGCTCCGAGCATTTCCTTGTGGATGCCAATCCATGTACACATTTTCTGCCTAAAGAGAGACATACTGGGAAGTGGACTAATCAGTTGAACGTCAATTGAGGAGCATGAAGTCAGAACCAGGTGTGTTAATCAGATTAACAGACTACTTAAGGGCAAAGACATATCCATTTCACCATGAAGATAGGCTTTGGGCTGGAATGTTGCCACCCTCCCCTGTGGCCAGAGGCACAGGAGCTAAGATGTTCAGCTTTGCTTTGGCATCCTTTGTGGAGCTCCCTAAGCTGACCAACCTCCTGAGACTTTTTTTCCTTAGTGTGTCAATATACTAGTCAATCATGTTACAGTTTGGTTTGTATGTTGGTCCAGGAAGCAGATTATCAAGACGGGATTAAATGTGCATGGATTTTACTGGGGGAGGAAGCCAGGGAAGGCTGGAAGGGCCACTGGAGCATGAGGCAAACTGGACCCTGAGTGAAAGAAAACGGGAGAGAATGACGAGAGAAAGTGTCCTAGACTGCCACTGGGGGCAGGGTTGAGGCGGAAGGAGGTGGGTGAGGTAAAGTGGGCTGGATGAGGAGTCCCCACTGCTCCCAGTCATTGGCTGGGAGGAGTCCATCAGAGGTTGGGCCTCAGTGCTGACACCTTGAAGGATTTGGAGCAGAGAAGGCAGATTCCTGGCCAGTGTCCTACGCTCTGGTTCTCATGGCCCACACACCAGAGCCTGGGAGCCATTCTTTTTCTAAGTCGTCTGATGGCACATCTTGGTAATGTGTTGACTTAAAATTTAACTGCCAGAGGCCATATTACTTCTTACAAGAAACTTCACTATGGCATGACTTCCAAGTATTCATAGTACTTACCTGGTTTTAGTCTCTGCATCTATTATATATACATGAACACACGCACATCTAAATATACTACCATATTTTAAAAAGGGAGAGAAGGCCATTGAGCTGAACACTTTCCGAGAAATGTAACTTTCTGAAACCCATAATGAAATAGCTTTAAGTCGAAGGATCCTGTTTTAGTGCACTGTATTATATCCATTAGACATTACACAAATGCACATTTGTAATAGCATCTCAAGGTGAATAAATGAACACTTTAGACCTTGCAGCTTAGATCACATTTAATGAAACACCTAGCTGGGTCTTGAGAACACTTTACCTCTCTTTAATGAGAACAGATGCTGTCCTCAGAAATAGTAATTTCCACAACCATTGGTACTGAGAACAGGTGAAAGCAACAACAGTGCCTGCCACTTAAAAAATTTTTTTATTGTTATGCTAATCCCCATACATTACATCATTAGTTTTAGATGAAGTGTTCCATGATTCATTGTTTGTGCATAACACCCAGTGCTCCATGCAGAATGTGCCCTCCTCAATACCCATCACCAGGCTAACCCATCCTCCCACCCTCCTCCCCTAGAACCCTCAGTTTGTTTTTCAGAGTCCATCGTCTCTCATGGTTCGTCTACCCCTCCGATTTCCCCCCCTCCATTCTTCCCCTCCTGCTATCTTCTTTTTTTTTCTCTTAACATATATTGCATTATTTGTTTCAGAGGTACAGATCTGAGATTCAACAGTCTTACACAATTCACAGCACTCACCATAGCACATACCCTCCCCAGTGTCTATCACCCAGCCACCCCATCCCTCCCACCCCACCCCCCACTCCAGCAACCCTCAATTTGTTTCCTGCGATTAAGAATTCCTCATATCAGTGAGGTCATATGATACATGTCTTTCTCTGTTTGACTTATTTCACTCAGCATAATACCCTCCAGTTCCATCCATGTCGTTGCAAATAGTGCCGCCATTTTTATAACACCATCCAAAAAGCGCTAGAAAAATATGCTGAGCACCGCGCTGCCTCGTCAGTGAACGTTTCACACAGAAGACATGTGAGAAGACATGTGACACTGACATGACTCTCTGTCCAAACCCTTTGGGACCGGACTGCTTTCAAAATGATGTGAAATCCAAAGTACCCACGAGGCAAAGGAAGCAGTGAAAGACACCATCTGCAATATAAGAATCTTGGATTGTCGTCTGATGTGTTGTCTAACTCTAGATAAATTACTTAGCTTCTTCTCGACCCTTTCCTCTTCTGTTCGTTGTTTTTTTTTTAAGTCATGGTAGTTTATGTAGCACAGTTTAATTCGCATAAGGTCAGTTTGATCTTCATGATTCATTTTATTAAGTTAATAAATGAAAATGTCATTTCAATGATAAGACTTCCTCTATATTTTTTCTATTTTTCCCCCTTTATAACTTGTTCAGAATATTTTTCAAGGATCTGATGTAATGCAAAGCAATCTGACCTGCAAAAAGCAAAAACATCTCGAGCCTCTTTTTAATCTGGGAATTAGTCACTCTTTTAGTTCCAGAAAACTCTTACACTTCAAGTTTACCTCAAGCTCATGAACAGGGCAGGAAGTCTAGAATAATAAAACCCAAATAATTGGAACCTTCAAACAATCAGATCTTTTTCACAGCTGGCACTCTAATTTTATGGAAAAAAATACAAGTAAACAACCATAACAGCTTCTAAGGTGGTTTTAATATTCTTGGACTTCTTCAGTTGCTTACAGCTGAAAATTGTGTTATGGAACTTTAACGTACTTTGCTCTATTTGCTAAGGCAAGACATAAAATGGCAGATGTTGTAAATAATTTCAACAAGAGGAGACACAAAAGGATCGAGGCATTTAGAGAGTTAACTCTTAGCACACCAGAAAGAGGACTAACCAGATTCTCTCATGTAGTTATCCACGACTTTGTCATACTTCTCAGTACATGGAAAATAGATGGCCTCTTACAGACTGTTGCAGCCTGACCTCCCAAGTCAGTGGGCAGTCAAGTCCCAGGAGGCCAGACAGCATCACCAGCCTGCTTTCTTCCCATGTCCATCTTTTTGCTCCCATGGTTATCCTGAGAATAGTGGATCAGAGAAATGATTCTAGGTGCTGTGGTTTATTTGAGGAGGTGGGAGCTGAAGAAAGAGCTGGCAAAAGGACAAAGCACAGGACTGTAGTGCTTCCCTAGCTCCCAAGGCAAAGAGACCTAGAAAGAAAGGAAAGTTACATTTTGCTGGTGCCTCTCCTTCTATTACACACACACACACACACACATACACACACCCTCCACACTGTATGGTGCACCTTTG
Organism: Mirounga leonina; assembly: GCF_011800145.1. Taxonomy (NCBI): domain Eukaryota; kingdom Metazoa; phylum Chordata; class Mammalia; order Carnivora; family Phocidae; genus Mirounga; species Mirounga leonina. The sequence continues at coordinate 30,111,102 of NW_023270314.1, forward strand.
TCATTCTTTTGTCATTGCTGCCCTTGATGTTCACTCAAATGAGACTTTGCACATAGAATGCTTATAAGCTAAAGAGGACACATATAGAATGAATAGTCTTGAGTCATATATTTGTCTAGGAAATAATCTTTGGGCCCCATGATTTGTTAAGCAGGTGCCCAATAAATGTTTGTCGAATAGATGAATGTATGCATGCCACCTATTGACATGAGCTTAATTTTAATTATTTGTTAGATGATTTATTCCCCTTTGTTTCTGAATCATCTCCTCTGCATATTTCAGGGATCCTATGCTGCTAGGAATTGCTGCTTTGGGAATTAAACAAGAGGATCCTGATTTCTAAAAATTCTGGAAAACATCTATAGAAGCTTTGGTTTTATCATTCTCTATCTTGGGCTCATTCCAATTTTGTAAATGAGTTTCAGCTATTCTCTTGATTGTCCATCTGCAGCTTAAATTCTATTGGTGCCTTTAAATGAATTTCCTATATAGAAGAACATGCAATGTGTGTACCAAAATCCAGGAGAAATGGAAATTCTATGGTGACAAAATAAATCACTAAAGTAATGGAGGTTTTTTTTGTATCTGTTTTAGATAAAAAGAGTGTGCTTCTTGTTTAATTTAATGCTCTCTATATAAATGATTGGCTTAAAATGTAATAGCCTATAGTGGGATTCCAGATTTTTATTTACATGTTAAACATTCACATGGCTGACTTGAATCCAGATCTTTGTGTCAAGAAGAGGGGCAGGACAGGAGACACTAATGTCTGCAGTTGGAGACTAATGACCCTTCACCATTCTGCCACATTCACATTTCCTTCATCACCCAGAGTTTGTTTCTAATTTCTACACATGCTCAAAGTCAATAGAGCCTCTTTAAGCACCATGTTCTCTGGAGGAACCTGTCCAAAATCCCTGTTGGAGTAGTCCTTGTTGTAGTCTCCCTGTGTGGTAGTCCTTGAGGACAACATCATTTCAGATGCGAGTGTTGTTATGGGTTGAAGAAAAGAGTACCAGAATGTTGTAGTGCTTGATGCAAAGTACACAGAACCATTCAACATTGGTGAGGAAAGCTCTAGCAATAGGAAAACATTTTGCAGAACAGGAACCCACCTAGATAGATTTGTTTAATAAAATTAAGTCTGCTTGTAATGAGGTTATGCTGGTGTGTTTGTTTGTTTGTTTGTTTTTATTTTTTTAAAGATTTTATTTATTTATTTGAGACAGAGAGAATGAGAGAGAGAGCACATGAGAGGGGGGAGGGCCAGAGGGAGAAGCAGGCTCCCCGCCGAGCAGGGAGCCCGATGCGGGACTCGATCCAGGGACTCCAGGATCATGACCTGAGCCAAAAGCAGTCGCTTAACTAACTGAGCCACCCAGGTGCCCTATGCTGGTATTTTGTAAATCTAGATCCTCTGAATGACTTTCATGTACATTTCTTTCATATCTCACATAGTTTCTATAATACCTTGAACACTTCTCATAGCAGAAGGATTGAAATGATATCTATTGGTGGTTCTCACAAGATAAACAGTGATTTTTTCGAGATCTTCAAAAAACATATAATTACTACTCTGTTATTGTAAAAGAAATACAAATTAAGACACAAGAAAATATAAATTCTTATGGGGTGTTTGGGTGGCTCAGCCAGTTAAGCATCTAACTCTTGATAATGGCTCAGGTCTTGCTCTCAGGGTCATGAGTTCAGGCCCCATGTTGGGCTCCACACTGGGCATGGAGCCTACCTAAAATATATATATTCTTACAATTCTACCACCCAAGAATTAACCACCATTGGCATTCTATCTGAAACCTTTTCATTCTTTTTCTGTGCATATATGTATATATTTTTTCAAAGATGGGAGCATATTGTACATATTCCATACTGATACCTTTAATCCAATTCTTGCACTTAATATTTTGCCATGTCAATAACTATTCTTTTACTACATCATTTTTAATGGTGGCATGGAATTTTATTTGTATCAGGTATCATGAACATTTAATCATTATTCTGCATTCACTGGTTAGACTGTCTTCAACTGCCTTAAACATCTTCAGCTAAATGATTGCTGCTGTAGGATTAATGATTCCCTTACAATAAATTACTAAATGTAAAAATGCTGGTTTAAAGGCTGTATGTATTTTTAAGGCCTTTGATATTTAGAGTGGCAGCAGTTTCTGAAGGACTCCCTGGCTGTTGGTGACATCTAACTTGGGCTCTTGGAATAATTTGAGAGGAAAATTTGACCAAGAAAATGTTAAAAGCCATCTCATTTTGGATGGACAATGAAATAGTGGAATTGCCTGGTTTCCAAATGAATACTAAGTTTCAAACTGAGTATGATTATAGGAGATATGTTTTATTTTTTTAAAGATTTTATTTATTTATTTGAGAGAGAGAGAAAGAGAGAGCATGAGTGGGGGGAGGGGCGGAGGGAGAGGGAGAAGCAGATTCCCTGCTGAGCAGGGAGTCTGACGCGGGGCTCAATCCCAGGACCCTGGGATCATGACCTGAGCCAAAGGCAGACACTTAACCGACTGAGCCACCCAGGTGTCCCAGGAGATATGTTTTAAAACTAAGAAAAAATTGGGCTTATTAATAGCTGGAAAAAAAAATATAGTACACTAGAAGCACAGAGGGCACCTTAGTGTAGTGGATTTGTGCTGGACATATTTCTGAGCCACCCAGGACAGTAAGAGTCCCACCGTGTGGAGTAGGGCCACTGACAACATGACCCCATGAGTGGCAACAGTGACTTGAAAGCCCCATCTTAGTTAATTTTATCGTGTTTTTTTGTTTTGTTTTGTTTTGTTTTACATCGTTGAAGGGCATAAAACTGACTAAAGCACTGGGTTCCAAATCAAGCCTCCACAAATCACCATCAACCAGCTGAGTCAATTCAGTTGGGACATTTTACCACACAAAGGCCACATGTGACTCCGTGTGGCCCCCGAAAAATCCAATGTGCCCTCAACATAGTGGAGCTTTGGTTAAGAAGGCAAGAAAGAAAAGAGAGAATAATGTGTAGTAGACCAAGTGGAAGTCTCAAAAAAGACAAGACAGACAAGGCCAGGCAGTGACCTCGGCAGAAGTAGAGAAGAAATATATTCCCGTTGTCAGCAATGACAAATATCAACAGTACAAAGAGTGGCTAATAACTGGGGGGGAGGGGGGTTGCACACACACATTTTTCTAAATTTCTTCTAGAGTTAGTTAATATGTACTTATCCATACTTTAAAGAAGAGAAAGAGGCTGAATGAATACATTTAAATGTCTCTTAAACAGAGGACACAGAAAATATAGGTGCTCATCCTGCATCCCAGGTAGACACCAGGTTAGTGGACATGACTCACAGAGGCTGTGGGGCTGGAAAAAGGAGAGAAAGCTGAGGGGTTCACATGTATTCAATCTAATGCCGATTGATATCACTTCTTTTCTCTTCCCTGTTCCTCTCCAGGAAAGGGATGACTGCTGATGGCCAAGCAGTTCCAAGCTCTTTTTCTGCATGTGGCCCCGTGGCAATTTCTTCATGGTAAGTCCTAGAAGGAGCCCCGCTTAAAATCCTGGCCATCAGGGACCCCCGTCCAAGCTAGTCAGGAGATGGATGCCTGGAAACAACTTTCAATGACAAGAACACAGGAGCATAAAACAGGCCGAAATGCTAGAGGAAAGCAAAAACAAACAAAACCCCAAATCAAGCAGAATTGAGACAACAAAGTTTTAAAAAATTATTTTTTTTGACGAAAGCAAGTTTTGTTAAAAAATATCTTCCCTATAGAAAATTAGGGGAATACTAATATCCTCTGAATAAGGAGATTCCATCAGCCTATCAAATATTTCCTAGACCTGGCACTCCTTAATTTACAACATTTAAATGGGAAAGACAAGCCAATGATTTGGGATGTTGCTTTTATAGGATATGACTGGTAAATTACTTGTTACATTTAATAATGATGATGAAAGTTCTCAGTTAATATAAGCTGAGTGCCAGATACACCATTAAGTATTTTACACATATATAACTTATTACCCCATTTTACACATGAGGAAACAGTCACAGAGTGTGAAGTTATCCAGAGTCTCCTAGAGTGCATGACGGGTAGAGCAGAGCTTTGAACCCAGGCACTGTGATGCCAGGGTCCGTGTGCTTAAGTGTTGTCCTACCCTATTACCATGTGTAACAACATCGTGGGGGTGAATGGCCCACCGCTGATCAACAGCCAAGCCCACTTCTTCTGTCCTGTTTCACCAAGTTTTTTATTTCAATGAACATAACATGATTTTCTCTGAAACCGATTTTTACAAAATGTCCTAGCATGCTGTGGGTTCCAAAATGCCTGCCACATAAGAAAAGTTGTACAAAGAGTGCTTTGATTATATCTGTATGAATAAAAGAAGGATTTTTGTGATTTTCCTCAAAAGAACACAAACCCTTTAAACTTATTTAGATCCTCCAGAAAGAATGTTGGCAACTACCAGCAATCTTTCTTAAAACGATTCCCATCTGAAATGCTCAAATAACTCACTGTAAAAAGAAAAACTAAAAAAAAAAAAAAAAAAAAATTGCGGCCGTTAAATTAGCCTATTTGAGTTGTCTTGAAAGCAAGTAAGAGGGCAAAAATATAGACGATTTCTTTGTGTTCTCCACGTGGGGGCACAGTTAGTCCTTCACAGATCTTAGGACTGAGCCTCTTGTTCTTGAGAATGTGCATCGATCAGATAGATGAGATAAGAGGAGCATGGTAGCCAGGAATGAGAACGCACAGCAAGAGCAGAAGACCCCACGGAGCCATCCGCTTTAGGTTCAGGGGGTTCGAGAATGTCCATTAACAGCTCCCGAGTCCTTCTGTCCATCCTCTTAGGCCTGGACGACCTTCCCTGGGGTTGACGTTGGGTATTGACGTTGGCTATTGACGTTGCCATTCTTGGTTTTTACAGAAGTCCTTACCTACCAGCAATTGCAACACACAGCTGTTTTTCTTTGCACATAATAAGGATAAGTGTGTGTTTTTCTGTGATGGGAAGAAAGTACACTCTGGGTCTCTTCTCCACAGTTTAGGTTCCGGCTCTTCCAGAGACACGGGAGAAAGCACTGCGAGCTGACGGAGTGAGTGAGAGACTTCACACAATGCATACCTTCGAAAATAGGCAGTGACTAACTCCACAGCTATTTCCCAGGTTGGGGTGGGAAATATTTCCAGAGAAAGAGAAAGATAAGTAACACAAAAGAGAGGTAACTGATTTACAATCTAGAGCGAAGCCCCAGGGCAGGAGAAAGACCAAGGTCAGAGAAGCTTTCTATTCTCCTTTTCTCTCCCACCCCATACTCTCCAGATACAGCCCTGAAACCCAGCGGCCATATCCACCTTTTCTTCAAACCACCTGAGACAGAAACATTACGAGAGAAACAAAGTGGGAGGTTTGTTAAAGATGCCAGAGTCTCGGGAAGACTCCGGGATGAGAATTTATCTTCAACACGCTTATCTCCAGAAGTGCTAAGTGATTCCCGCGCTGCCCTTTTCTGGATAGCTTCGGGTGATGCTCTCCCAACAGGCACTCCCCCCCCACCCGCCCGTCCCCGCAGCTGGAGGAGCCGCTGGGCTCCTCACTCAGGATGGCCTGCAGGAGCCCAATCCACCCTCCAGCTCTAACAGTAGATGTCAGCACTAACCTTGCTCATTTAATTTCAGCATCTTGTGTCATCCACACAGTTCCAGTGGTTCTATGTTCAATGGCAACGTCTTAAGGACAAGAAATATCTAAAAGCTTATTTTTCAAGAAAATCTATAATTAGATGTTTACCTTAAAAAAAAAAAAAGCCCAGTTTTTCCTCTTGGGAGAAAAGAGGTTGGAGAATGTGCCTGGGTTCATGGAGACATGGGAAATGCAGATGGAAACCTTGCCTGCTTTCAGATTCCTTTTCTCGCTTATAAAACTCCCAGGCAAATCTATTTGTTATGATATTCCTGAAGAAGGTAACAGACAAAGTTGAAGTGAAAAAGAGAATAGTTTAATTTTATTATATAAAATTTATATCTCAGGGTCTGAGAATTTTAATTAGGCTTTTTGAAAACTTCGACTTTATTTTTTAGATCAGTTTTAGGTTCGCGGAAAAATTGAGGAGAAGGTGCAGAGATTCTGCCTATCCCCCTGCTCACACACGGCACAGCCTTCCTCCTAGCAACATCCTGCGCACGACTAGTACATTTGTTTTAATGCACGAACTTACATCAACATACCATTATTACCCAAAGTGTAGAGTTCCCTCTTGGTGGTGTACATTTTATGGGTTTTGACAAATATATTATGACACATATCCCCCATTATAGTATTGTACAGAGTAGTTTCACTGCCCTAAAAATCCCCCGTATTCCCCTTATTCATCCCTCCTTTCCCTAACCCCTTGTAACCACTAATCCTTTTACTGTCTCCCATAGTTTTGCCTTTTTCAGATTGTCATATGGTTAGAAATCACACAGTCTTTGCCTTTGCGGATTGGTTTCTTTCACTAAGTAAAATGCATGTAAGTTTCCTCTATGTCTTTTCATGGTTTGATAGCTCTTTTCTTTTTAGCTCTGAATAATTTTCCATTATCTGGAGGTATCAGAGTTTGTCTATTCACCTACTGAAGGACATCCTGATTGCTTCCAAGTTTGGGCAATTGTGAATGAATTGGTTATAAATATTTGTGTGCAGGTTTTTGTGTGGGCGTATGTTTTCAACTTATTTGGGTACACGGCAAGGAGCATAATTGCTTGGTCATATGGTAAGAATAGGTTTAGTTTTGTAAGAAAACTGAACTGCCAAAAGTTTAGTTTTCCAGACTGTCTTCCAAAGTGACCGTACCATTTTGTATTCCTACCACCCATGAATGAGAGTTCCTGTTGCTCCACATCCTCCCCAGCATTGCCGTTGACAGTGTTTTGGATTTGGGCCATTCTAACAGGTATGCGACAGCATCTCATTCTTGCTTGAGTTTGCCATTCCCTAATGGTATACGATGTTGCGCATCTTCTCATGTGCTTATGCATGTGGGGTTTTGTTCCAGTAAGTTGTGATTCTCGGTTTCTGCCCATGTAGCAGTTTGCCATGTGATCTCACTACTCTGACAGATCTAAGGAGAGTTGTTGGTTTTGAGTTTGTTCAGCCTTTTACTTGTTAGGATGGAGTGATGACTTCCAAGTCCTTAACATGCTGGACCAGAACCCAGAAGTCCTCATTATGCTATTAAAGCATCTGCTTTTCCCTTATTTGGGGTCTAGGTTGTTAAGAATTATTTACTCTGAGAGGCATTCTCACAAATACCAAGTTCTTCAGTTCCTTTACATTTTAGAGCTTAGTGAACTGTGATTATAGACTAACAGACCATTAACATTGGAGGTGATCTTAGAAACCATCCAGCCCAACCCTTATTTTTTAGGTGAACAAATAAATGAGGTCTAGAAAAATTAAGTTACTTGATCAAGAGCATTCCATGACTTAATCTCAGAGAAATGTTTGATTAAGAACAGTTACTGTTTCAACTCTACTGCTTGATTACTTCATGCTCATTCCCCACCTCCACCCCAAGTTTACCGGGTATCCATCCTGCCTCCCTCATGTCTCAAGGGATGGTGATCCCATCCTCAATACAAATACTCTTTAGTCCAAACCCAACCTGGAAATCCCATTTTTGGGGCACCTGGGTGGCTCAGTCAGTTAAGCATCCAACTCTTGATTTCAGCTCAGGTCATGATCTCAGGGTTGTGAGACCGAGCCCCGCATAGGGCTTAAGCCTGCTTAAGATTCTCTCTCTCCCTCTTCCTCTGCACCACCCCCCCCTTTAAAAAAAGAAAAGAAAAAGAAATCCCATTTTCTTTCCAATGCTCAGCTTAAGAATAAACATGCGACTCTCAGGACATTAGGACATAGGGGAAGTCTACTTAAGGGTTTCCGGAACAGATTTATTTGTTCGTAGGAGGTAAAAGCAAGAGAAGATTGTTTCTTGGATGTTGCCATATCTGAATGTGAGGCCTAAAGTTTCTGCTGCCCTTTTGAAGCTATCAGAGAGCTAGCCAGAAGGCAAACATATGACCCACTAAAGAAGGTGGAACAGAGAGATGGGAGGCAGGCAGATCCTTGAGGACATTAAGCTGGAAGACTTCCTGTTATGCTAGATGTTAAACTGCTTTATTGTTTAAATCTGTTTAAGTTGAGGCTTTATGTTACTTGCAGCCAAAGTTAGCCTAGTAAAAAGTTAAATGCAAATTTTCTTATTTCCGAATTTATCTTAAATATATACTTTGCTTAAATTTAATGAAAACCTAATGCTTCAACATAGTGTCTGGTCCACAGCAGGAATATACTCAAAGGAACCTAACTTCTGCCAAATTTCTATGCCTACAAATTGTGACCATAATTCTCTGTTCTTTCAGGTCTGCATGTTACAATATGATGAAACATTGCCCCCAGATAGGCCTGCCTATTTTGGATTGTTCAGGAGAGTATTTTAAAAATCTGAGTTAAATGACTTTAATCCAGAGATGTTCTCACCATTCCATTATCTTGGGTTCTGCTGCTTCACACATTTATGTTACTTACTGGGCCCTCGAGGGATCTGTATTTAGGACTCTAATAAACTGTTCTTTTCAGAGATGCTTTTTTTTTTTTTTTAATTCTCCAACCTCAATGCTCTTCACTCCAACAAGTTCCAGAAAGAATGAGTAGATTAGAAATTCAGTCTGTCTAGACACCAAGGTCTGTGGAGGCCAGTGAATCTTAACCCTGGCTTCACAGAGAATCAGCGGGAGAGAATGTCAAGCCCTGATACTCAGGCCACAACCTTGAATGAAGTAAGAGAATATCTGGGAGTGAGACCCAGGCATCAATGCTTTTTTTCTTTTTAATTTTAAAATATTTTTTATTATGAAATAAAACAAAACTTACCAAAAAGTTGCAGAAACAGCATAAAGAATTCCTGTTTACCATTAATCCCGATGCTCCACAGTACTTTTATCATTCTTTTCCTCTCCCTCCCTCTCCTCTTTCTGAATCTCTCTCTAAATAGATATACTTCCCTCTATCTATGCTTTTTCTGAAACATTTGGAACTTGAAGACGACGTCCCTCTCCTTCAAAATATTTTAGTGTGCATTTCTTAAGAACAAGGACACTCTCTTACGTAATCACAGTACAATGATCAAAATCAAGAAATCCACAATGATAACAATTATATTATTTAATCTATAAGTCTCATTCAGACTTCTCCAAACGCCCCACTCATGTTGTTTTTCTGGTCCAGTTTCTGGTCTAGGATCCAATTCAAGGTCACCATTGCATTTAGTTCCCACAGCTCTTTGGTCTCCTTTAAAATGGGCTTGTTCTTCATAGTTTTCATGACCTGAAAAATTTTTAACTAACACCCCAGTTATTTTGTAAAATGCCACTCAATTTGGGCTTTTCGGGTGTTCCCTTATGTTACAGTCAGGTTCTGCATTCCTGGCAGGAACACTCCAGGGGGATGCTGTGCCTTCAGTGCATCATTACCAGGAGGCAAGTGACAGCCGTCTGTATTTTTCAAATTCCCCCATGTGATTCCAACATGTGTCCAAGGTTGAGAACTACTCCTTTTGGCTAACATATATATATATTTGGAGAGAGACAGAGACTCTTACTTTACAAGATGAAAATACTTTTCACTGGGGAGACCAGGAAGTAACCAGGACAGAATCCTCTAACTCTGCAAGGGGCACATCAAACAAATAAGTCAAGTGGTGATGTCAATATGTCAGGAAGGTTGGTGACAAGGCTGCAGGAAAGATAAGGCATGAAGGAGCAATGAGCGAAGAGTGGTCTTCACATTCTATCCAATTGAAGTGTGTTTCTTACACTTCTGCTGAATATGGTACCTGCTTAAAATGAGCTCAAGTACAGCTGGGTCTTTCCTTCTGTCATCTAATCCTTTCCCACTGATAAAGCCCCTTCTCTCCTTTGTGTGCCCACAGGACTGTGTTCATTTCAGTTGTACTTATCATACCTTCCCTTGTAGTCAATGTATTTACTGCTTCCTCCACTAGATTGCAAGTTTCCTGTGTGCAAAACTTTCCTCCTACTATTTTTTCCCCCTACACCATATAAATGATCGTATATGATTAGACATCCAATGAGTGCTTGCTAAGATAGACTATAGGAAATTGCTAGCTCACATTTTATTTTCTTTTTCACTTTTAATAAGAAATTTGCTTAAATAACAAGACACTTGACTTGGAGGGAAAACTATCCAGGATTCATTTCTTTTAACATAATCTATCCTGATTTAAATACAGATTGCCCTGCATGTAACAGCTACATACAAAAAAGTTCTAAAATTGTCCTTGACTTGGGGTACCTGGGTGGCTCAGTCAGTTAAGTGTCCAACTCTTGATTTTGGCTCAAGTCATGATGTTGGGGTCATGGGATCGAGCCCTTTGTCAGGCTCTGCACTCAGTGGGGAATCGGCTTGAGATTCTTTGTCTCCCTCTCCACTGCCCCTCTACCCCTCAAGCTCTCTGTCTCTCCCTCTCTCCCTCTCTCTCTCCCTCCCTTCCTACAAAAAATAAACGCATCTTTTTAAAAAATTATCCTTGCTTTTACAATGATAAATGAAAAACATTAAAATTCTTCAATGGAACAAGGTATGCAAGGATTTTTATGTTTTGGGACTTTTTTGTGGTGGTGGTGGTTGTTGTTAAACTGAGCACAAAATAACCTACTGGCATATAAAGGTGAGAGCTGAATGAGCATGCCACATACCGATAAAGGAGGTGATTTCGCAGAACCGGCCCTTTTCCCACCCTGTCTCCATTTGATATCAACCAAACGTAAATTCGGCCATTTTTTAAAAGCAATAAGCTTGTGCTTATTTTATGCCCAGTAAAGAATGGGGTGGGAGAAAATGAGACAAGAGAGAAAACCATCCAGTCATGGGGATGTAGTAGAACCAAATTGCAGTTTCTCATTGAGAATGTCTTCTTGGTCTGTAAACACAGAGTCCTGGAGTAAAGAAACAGCTTCCCTTCTTAGGAGATGCCTCCTGCCTGCTGCTGGAACAAATCAGTTGTACCTTCAGCCTCCATGTCCACTTGTGCAAGTGTCCCTGTTCCACTGATTGGCTACCGTCAATTCAGAATCTGATCTGTCTTGTTGACAAACTCTGGCATTCACAATAGGCTTTCGTTGGTTTACTCAGTTCACTAAGTGGTGTTTACCTCTTAACCTTAAACTGTACCACAGAACCATCCTGCCCCATCACCTTCAAGTTAACACAAGGACAACTGAGAAGCCTAACAGCAGGCATTCATGGAACTTCCTTGCCCTTGCTTGGGTTCATAGCAAGAACCCAGGATTCTAAGTCGTATCCAAATATCTGTAACTGGAGGAGGAACAAGGCGAGATGAGATCTTTCTCTTCCAGGCATTGTTTCTTGTCTATACCTTACCACTGAGATGACGATTATCTTTGTCCCCATGGTCCACACAGGTTCAGTGGCTCTCTGTGGCTTCCATATCATAGGATTTGACGGCAAAGCAAATTATGTCTCTATATTGTCCTGGAGCCCAGAAGATGCAAATTTGGCTCACACATATTTTGGTGGCAAGCAAAGCTTTTTAAAAAACAAAACAAAAACCAAAAACAAACAACAACAAAAAACTCAAAAGCCCAAAGACCATTTTGCATACCTTTAGCCAGGTCATGTGCTCTCTAGTTACCCACAGTTGCCACCACACCTTACTGCTTATTATCACAATTGGCATTACCTTGATGATCTTGAAGATATTTGACTTCCAGCCGTTGCTCTTAGGCTTCACCCCTGTCAGCTGTCCTGCTTATTCTCTGGGAGGCACGTCCAGGAGTCAGAGCTTGGTCTCCTTTACTCCTGGAAAGTGCAGACCCCTCTTGTCTCCTTCCCAAAAGCTTGGGAAACCTTTTTTTTTTTTAAGATTTTATTTATTTATTTGACAGAGAGAGAGGGAACACAAGCAGGGGGAGTGGGAGAGGGAGAAGTAGGCTTCCTGACGAGCAGGGAGCCTGATGCGGGGCTCGATCCCAGGACCCTGGGACCATGACCTGAGCCGAAGGCAGACGCCTAATGACTGAGCCACCCAGGCGCCCCAGAAACCTTCCTATTCTCAAAGAAGTTTCCTTCTTCCAGCCACTCAGTTTCTTCCTACATTCTATCCTCATTCTTCCACCTCACCTTGCAGACCACCATCATCTACCATCTCTGCATTTCTGCACAGTTTTTCCCCTTCTGTTTTCCATCCTATCACACTTACTTCCCAAGGCAGTGGGATTTAATGCTGCCTTTATCTTTGAATGTGAGGAAAAGAAAACAGTCATAAAGACAAGGAGAAAAAAAATAATATTCCAAAATATGATTCCACTACCCACGTGTAGTTATTCCAGGTTCCTCTACTGTAGGGTAACAATATAATAATTATTTTTGTCTCCTAGTTGAACTTGTCCACCACATTATATCTAATAAGTTAAATGGACAAACAGTTTAAAAAGATAGACTACCTTGAAAATACACTTAAAATTCAGTCAGCTTTTCCTATTTGCACAAATCCATTTCTTTTTAACCTTCAGGAGATAAGACTCAAATTCTGCAGACCATAAATTTAAAAGAGTGACCTTGGTTTAAGATTGCTAAACTGAAACTCTCATAAGTCTCTCTATAGTCCCATCACCCCAAGTTTCCCCAAATGCCTAACCAATATTTTACTTCCTAAATCACAGACTTCCCCTCCAAGGAAAAGCACCATACCATTTCAACTCTCCAAACCACATTCTTACCTCTGTATATCATGTTAGTTTGCATGTTTTGGGAGGACTTCCTTATCCTCAGCCATTTAGACAACTCATAAATTACACCTTCAACGTTCTTCCCAATGAACACTTTTTTCTGATTAATTAGAAGATTAGTAACTGTTCCCATCCTGACCTCAGTCCACCTGAAGGGGCTGCTCCCCCAGTTTGGAACATCCTTGAATGATGTTGTTTTAGTGTTAAGATTTCTTTCCCATTCTCTGTGACTCCATCCACCGCAACACTGCGTTTCAGAAAGTGGAGGAGGACATAGACACATGTTTAGTTTGCTGTGGTCCCAGGAACCGGGACGGGCAGATACAGCCCTAGCAAAACTTTCACACGTTGGCTACCCACAGTCTCCAGCACTAAGCTAGCCTGGTTTTAAACAATGGTTGGGTTTTGACAATGAATAAATACACCACATGAAGACTTACATATGCAGATAAGATTAATTCAAAGAAACTTGACCAGTTTTATCATAACACACACCTTCATACAATGCTCAGTCCCTCACTTCCTCTTTGCTTTAACTAATATTTCTCCCTTCTCAGCCTCCATTGCCAGGTTTACATTTTTTGCACTCTGGTCTGCTCAGCAAGAGCTTGTTTCTCTAGCTTGTCTCATGAGCCAGTGTGGCTAATCTGCTTTTAGCTGTTACTAAGTTCTTGAGAGTCTATCTTGACAAGAAGATTCCTTTACCTTCATTCATTATATAGCTAATTGGGAACCTTTCATTTATGGCCAATTATAACAGTTAATTAAGCTTCAGTAAATTGATTTTTAAAAATCTTGTTCATAAGATGAAAAAGAACTCTAGTAAAAGACACAATTTTTCTTTCCTTTTTTTGAGATTACAATTTTATTATTTTAATTTTTATTTAAATTCCAGTTAGTTAACATACAGTGTAATATTAGTTTCAGGTGTACAATATAGTGATTCAACACTTCCATACAGATGGCCAACAGACACATGAAAAGATGTTCAACATTACTGATCATCAGGGAAATGCAAATGAATACTACAATAAACTATCACCTCACACCTGTCAGAATGGCTAAAATCAACACCACAAGAAACAACAGGTGTTGGTGAGGATGTGGAGAAAGAGGAACCCTCTTGCTCTGTTGGTGGGAATGCAAACTGGTGCAGCCAGTCTGGAAAACAGTATGGAGGTTCCTCAAAAAGTTAAAAATAGAGCTACCCTATGAACCAGCAATTGCACCACTAGATACTTACCAAACAATACAAAAATACTAATTCAAAGGGATACATGCACCCCAATGTTTACAGCAGCATTATCGACAATAGTCAAACTATGAAAACAGCCCAAGTATCCACTCATCAATGAATGGGTTAAGAAGATGTGGTGTGTGTGTGTGTATATATATATATATATATATATATAGTATGGAATATATATATACATATGGAATAGTACTCAGCCATAAAAAAGAATGAGATCTTGCCATTTGTAACAATGTGGAGGGAGCTAGAGAATACTATGCTAAGCGAAATAAGTCAGTCTGAGAAAGACAAATACAATGTGATTTTACTCACATGTGGAATTTAAGAAACAAAACAAAGAAGCAAAGGGAAAAAGAGAACAAACTGATGGTTACCAGAGGAAGGTGGTTGGGGGGATGAGTTAAATAGGTGATAGGGTTTATGGAAGTCATTCCTTTTTATCATCAATAGTTTTATTTTAGAAGTTGCTGTGAAATAGCAAAGTTACCTATTTTCTTATTTTCTGAAATTGCAAAGAGCCATACTTTAAGTGATTCCATTTGGATCCTTCTCAGATTATTCATTTATTTTTATTATTTTTTAAAGATTTTATTTATTTATTTGACAAAGAGAGAGATAGCAGATAGCGAGAGCAGGAACACAAGCAGAGGGGAGTGGGAGAGAGAGAAGCAGGCTTCCCGCCTAGCAGGGAGCCCCATGTGGGGCTAGATCCCAGGACCCTGGGATCATGACCTGAGCCGAAGGCAGACGCTTAACAACTGAGTCACCCAGGAGCCCTAGTTATTCATTTAAATTCCACAAATGTTCCTTGAAACTTATCATGGAACCCTACCAAATACATAAGATGTAGGTCCTAAACTCAATAGTTGCTAACTTTGTAGGGCAGAAGATCATATACACAATTATAATCAAAGATAGGATCTATTAAAGAGTAGGAAAACAAAGAACACATGCTGCAGAGGTTGGACACTGAAGAAAAGTTTCAGTCCAGCTGGGGAGGGGCTGGTGGGTTAGAGAAGACTTTGAGACAGAAGTAGAAGGAAGGGCAGACCTTGGCGGGATGAACAAGGGATGGGTAGAGAAGGCATTGCAGGCATACAGAACAGAGTAGGCAAAAGAATGGACGTGGATGAGTAGACCTGCTCAGAGAGAGCCCGGAGAGCTGAACTTTGGAAGAAGAGGAAGAATAAGGCTAGGAATACAGCATGGGCCTCGGGCATGGATGGTGCGGTGCTCCTGTCAACCAGTTGCTACTTCGGCGCATAAGCTATATGGAGACAGTGGAAGTTTTTGAAAAGGAATATGATTGGATCTGTGCTCGGGGAAGCTTGCTTTGATGATATAACTCACAAAGTGGGAGTCTTAGCAGGGTTGGCAAACTGTAGCCCATGGGCCAAATCCAGCCTATCATATGTAAGAATGGCTTTTACATTTTTAAATGGTTGAAAGAAAAACAAAAGGAATAATATTTTGTGATACATGGAAACTGTATGAAATTCAGATTTCAGTCTCTGTAAGTTAAGTTTCAGCAGAACACAGCAATACACAACTCATGTATTATCCAGGAGGCTTTATGCTACAACGGCAGAGTTGAGTAGTTCGACACAGACCATCTGATTTAGAGAGCCTAAAATACTTACTATTTGGTCCTTTACAGAAGAAGTTTTCTCAATCCCTCATCTAGAACTCTAGTTTAAAGAAATCAGACTTTGGACAACTAAACTTTGCAGGGGAAAAAAGGTAAAACATACAGAACTAACACTAGTTTAGGCTTAATACCTGAAATTTGCTCACATTAAGGCAAGACAAAGTATTTCTTATCCTTCCTTTGTTCATGTATTTACTCACCCCATACTAGCCCATTAGTAACAAGTTTACTCTTGCAACTCCAAACTCTGAAGTAGGAAAGAAACAAATGAAAAATACATGTTTAGCTTGAACAGACACAGGCAAAAGAAAGCACTGTATTTCCTCTCCCTTTGTAAAGCAAGACTAAGTCACAACTCTAGCACTATCTCTGTCCCCTTTGGAAAGCCACAGGACTTTGTTCATTTCTCATCTCTAAATTGGGTTAATATAATCTCCCCTTCCTGCCTCACAGAGAACCAGTTAATGGAGGATAGTATTCTATAAATTTCACTCAACGAATATCGATCACCCACTATGTGCCAGGCAGTATTCCAGGCTCTGAGGCACGTGCATAAATTGCTATATGCTCAATCCAATGGACCCTTCGGTGACACAATAGCTTTTCCCCAGTTACCAGCTCTAGTTGGAAGTGAAGCTGCTGTAAATTACTGTTGACATTCAGAGAGAGGAACTAGGCAATCTTCTGATCCCTGGTAAGGAGCAATCTAATTTGTCCAGATTTGTCCAAAGACTTTAGTCATGGTGAATATTAAGATTCTTTCCTAAATGCAGACGATTTTAATTTCTCTTTGCCAATATCAAATAGGTATGGAATGCTTTATAAAAACTAAGATGAACTCTAAGGGAATGATCCCAAAAGACATTTTCTAAGATTGCAATGCAAAATAAATTACCTAAACAGTCCATTGAAAGCAATTTAATGAAATTTACACACAAAAGATCACTTCTGGCAAAGTCTGTCTTTAGATGTACTCCAAATTCTTAATTTGAAGACTGTATTTATTTTATTTACTTTCTCGACTTATTTAAATGTGAAAGTTTATCTTTCTCTTTTTGAAATGAACCTGAATCATCCCAGGTAGAAATTCATCTCAAAAACATTTTATGCTTTTCTCTAATGAAGATCTAGGGTAGCACAGTCTAGTAGCATCTTCTGTGATGATAAACATAAAATCTGTGCCATGAGCCACATGGATCTAATGAGCACTTAAAATGGGTCTAGTAGATAGAAAAAACAAATTTTAAATTCTATTTAATTTTAATGAGTTTAGATGTAAAATTAGATAACCCCCTGTGGTTAGTACCTGCTGTTTTGGACACTGTGGACCCAGGGCTTCCAAAACCTAAGAGCCATGGATTCTAATTCTCCCTGTTTAAATGTTAAGGAAGAGTCCAAATTGCTAGGACAGTGCTTAATACCTACAGAGAAAAGCAGAACCATCAAAAGACATGCAGAGGAATCTTCGTCTTCACTTCTGCACTGGGCAGAGGTTGGGTAGAGAGACAGAAATTCTGTGTTTATATTTAGCTTTATGGGGCTAAAGGGAAAAAGTGTTAAATAGCCACACACCACCTTCTTCCTGTGAATCTCAATATATACTCTGTTAAATACAGAGAGAATGAAAAGAAAGTACTTTTCTTTCTGATGTGATATAGATGCAAACAATTTCTCGTTTTGCTCAGATGGGAGAAGTTCCTCCTACATCCTTTTCTTACTCCAAGCTGGAGTCTTATCATTCATTGGACAGACATCAATTAAGCACATTGACGGTTCTTCTGTACAGTGAATCAAGTTATTAAATGCTGCAAATCATCTATGCAAATCTAGCATGTTTATTGAATTAGCCAGTAGGGCACAGAGACTATTAATTACCACTGTAAAGAGGTAATTAAAGAAAAAGGACTAGAACACGTTACTGTTGATGACTTGGTGGCTGAAATCACACCAAAAGGCAGAGCCCTGGTACCTGACAGTGTAAAGGAGCTCCTACAAAGAATAAGAACATTCCTTGCTCAGCATGCCAGCCTTTAAGATTGGATAAGATTGTCTTGTTTTGTGGTTTTATTTCTGAAAGTAAAACTTGCCATAAATTAGGAATCAATTTCCCTAAGGACCCTTCAAACCTTCTCTGGCCGGTTTTTCCTGCTCCTGGTACAAATACCAAGCAGATTGCACAGCTTTTCTGGTCTCTTGCAGTCACAAGAGCAATTGCATTGAATAGTTTTGAAAAGTACCTTCCAATTTAACTCTGAAATGTCCATCTTTTATCCAATTTAAAGCTTCTGCCTCTCCCATTCAATCTTCCCTGTCTGTGGCTGGGAAATCTGAGGGGTTAGGAGACCCAGGTGGGCTTTTCCCTTACTCCTGCTAGTCCCCTAACTCCTCACCCACACACTAGCTGCTGCTTTGGACCCCTTTGGGGTTGGGGTATATGGGAAAAGAGAGAAATAATTGTGGAAATCTATCCTAACTGTACTAGTTGAGTCATAATCTGGTATTAGGACCCTGTGGGTGTGTCAGATGCATGATGATGGACTCTTGAGATGCAACCTTGCCTCTACCCAACATCCCAACATCATCCCGAGGGGTCTCCACCTAGTTCTTTACTTTGGATAAAAATGCCTCCTTGCTGGCCACTGCCATTGCCTCCAAGGACCCCCAGGCAGCCAGGGTCTATACTGGGTCACCTTGCCCTCCAGACCATCCATCCTCTTAGCCAGAATCCTTCTCAAGATGATCCAGTAAGCCTCCTTCAGAAGAATTCATTCAGGTCCATGGAAAATACTTTGGTACCTTTGCCCCTGCAAACAACTATCTCTTTGCTTCTTGGAAATTTCAGCCACAGTCTCTTCCCTCAGAACTTTCACGTGTGAGTCTCTATGTCCTTCAGACTCTATGCAACTCACATCAGGTTCTCCAAGTGGTTCTCTTAAAACGTCTCCTTTGACCTGAGAGGAGAGTAACACTTCTCCCCTGAAGGGGTGTGTCCTACACCGACAACCTCTCTGAGAAAATGCAAACTCCCAGATTTTCAACCTCCCTATCACTTCTTAACATTCTGTTATAAACTATAGATAGACATCTTGTAGCAATTGGGTTAGAGCCACATGGCATTGATTGATACTTTTCCAAATCAATTATTAAGTGACAAACAATGACCAGCAGTTTTTGATTCAACATGTGCATCAGTAAAGATGCTTTTGGCTGTAACCAGTGATGTGCTGGAAAATGTTGAACAATCACATTTCCAGGGGCAGAGACCATAACCCTAATTTGCCGCATTTGTCAATTTCTGAGTTGTAAATAGTCCCATCATGGCCAATGTCAAGCTAACAACATGATGTCACCGAATACAGAGTTGGGCAGAGTTGCACACTGTCAGCTCTAGGGTGCCCAAAGGAGCTGGCCCTAGCCCTTATGGTTACTCTGGTAACAAATCAAGCTGGCTCACACTATAAGGGAATATACTGGCTTACAGTATAGGAAATCTGGAGGCTGTGTAAGCTTTAGGGCTTGCTTATCTATTGGTTCATGAAACTCATAAAAGACCCAAGTTCTGGGTGCCTGGGTGGCTCAGTTGGTTAAGCAACTGCCTTCGGCTCAGGTCATGATCCTGGAGTCCTGGGATCGAGTCCCGCATAGGGCTCCCTGCTCAGCAGGGGGTCTGCTTCTCCCTCTGACCCTCTTCCCTCTTGTGCTCTCTGTCTCTCATTCTCTCTCTCTCTCTCAAATAAATAAATAAATAAAAGACCCAAGTTCTTTCTGGCTCTCTGTGCTGCCATCAACAACATTGGCTTGATTCTAAAGCCTTGCTCCTGACTTTAGTAGAGTCAACTCACTCTGAATCTTTTCTTGGTCTGAGCTTTGGAACTTTAACTTGGCATCAAAGACCTTCTGAGTAGAAGACTTTTCTTTAGAATTTAATTTCTCTCTTCATCTTTTACTCTCAATATAATTTTCAGGTGAAAAAATAAGCTGTTCCAGATAATCTGTAAGGTCCTATCAACTTTTAAAGAGTTACAACCTGCTCCTACAACTTGTTTCCATCTATCCTGTTTCTATGTACTCTTTTCCATGATGATCACATCTTTTCATACGGTTTCAATGAATGTCCTCTGTATGGTAGATAACTCTCAAAGATGGCGCTCTATCTCTGAAATCCCTTCCTAACTCCAGGACCTACATTTACAAATGCCCAATCAACATTTTTATGTGGGCATCCCAATGACTTCCAATTCAAACTATCTAATCCAAGTAAATCATTTTTTGTTCTTTCCAAGGAAACAAACAAAATAACCAAAAACTTTTCCTGAAAGTGCCAGTCACTTTTAAGGGCACCACTGTTCTCCCAGGCACACAAATTGACTCATCTTTTGAGCATCAAGGATGATGCCCAGGTGAAAACCTGATTTAAGAAACTAGATGGTTGGGGATTTTAATTCACTGAGAGAAGGAAGAGTGGAGGATAAAATGGATTGTGATGGTGAGGGCAGGTGGAAAAGGAGTAGAGCACACGTGATGAGGTTAGTTTGGGATATACTACATTTAAAATGTGATGATAATGTTCAAGAGAGGGTGTCTGGGAGACAATTATTCTTGTTGGTCTAGTACGGAGAAGAGAGATCTGGGCTGGAGAGAAAGATGAACTTGGTGATGTTGACATGGTTGAACACACCCAGGGGAGCCAGCAGAATGAGAAGAAGAAGAAAGGCTAGGCTGGACAGTTGAGTGTGGCACTGAAGGGAAGGCAGGGAAAAAAAAATCCTGAAAAGTCAAAAACTAATGATGTAATATATGGTGATTAACATAACATAAAAAAAAAAGTCAACTGAAAAGAAACAGAGAGGTCTGAAGAAAGCCAGGAAAATGGGATGTTATTGAAGTCAAGAGAAGAGAATGCTCAAGGCGAAGTTGTGGTCTAGAGAGTCAAATCCTGTTGAAATCTGACACAGGGTAAGAACTGAGAAGCTTTCTCTGGATTAGCAACGAAGAGCTTGTAGCAGAGCTTCCACACAGCATTTTCAGGAGGTTCGTTGGGTGCAGCAGCCAGAACGTGGTGAGTGGGAGGTGAGGATGTGCATGACTATTTGAGAAATGGCGTCCAAAAAAGTGACAACCTTTTGGGAAGAAGAATCAACAAATGCTCACTAGGTATCTATTACATGGCTCGACTGTGAAATAAAAACAAACAAGAAATAAGTTCAAGTGCTTGCCCACAGGGAAAATGTGAGAGAAGGATGCATTTGAAATGCAACCTGAAGTTCACTGGCATTCTCAGGGGTAGACATGTAAGGGAATATCTAAAAGACCGGGAAGGGCACGAATAGCGGTGTAACCACAGCAGATTAGGGGGCATCTGAGGAGCTGGAGGAGATAGTCCAGTGTGCTTTGAGCTGAATTTTAGAAAAATTAGCTGAGATTAACCACAGCAGAGCAAAGAGAGGGAAACCTGAAGATAGGAACTTTGGTTAGGAAGATCCCTTCCGCTGGCCCTTGCTGTTGCAACATCTTCAAGCCCATCCTGTTGGAAAAGCAACCACCACCACCGTGACCATTACCATAAAAACCCCTCCCTGCAACTGCACATTTTTCTCTAGCTCTAGCCCTATCCCTTTCCTCTTGACAAGAAAACATTTCTAAATGCTTTCTGCCCACACATGCTGATCTCCCTAGAGTCCGAGTCAGAATTTCAAGGTCCTACTATTTACCTCAAGCCACCTTTTAAGTTTTGTCTCCAGGCTCTTTTCTGTGGAGGGAAGAAGGGGTGGATGTGTGCCAGGCAGGCCTCTGTGTTGCTAGTGAGCCACGCAATTCTCTTCACCCTCCTTGGCTTCTGCCGTTACGCTCCACAGCCTTCCTCCCTCTGGTTTATGTGTCACTGGCCTTCCAGCCTCTGTCAATCTTCCAGATATATTTTGGAACTTTTGTTTAATGCTTGTCTACTTTCTGTTCTCTTTGCTGTTATAACTTTATTCCTTTACTATGGGGCCTTGGGAGGACTCAATTTTATTCTTGAAAATAGTCTAAAAGAAGAGATAGAAGAAAAAGACATTTTCCCACCAGATTCCTATTGGCCAGCTTAAAATGAATTTAATTCCAAAGAGAAAATTTATCAAGTTATGAGTTACAGCATGCTAAGCTATCCCCTCCCTAAGGCCTTTGCCTCACCCTTCCCTCTAATTGAAAGCTCTGACCTTCCCTTGCCTTATTCCTTCTTCTTATTCAGGACTCTCCTCATAGGTCACATCTTCAGAGAGCCCTTCCTTAATGATCAGCCTACCTCTGCCCAGTCATTCTTCCATCACCTGTGTTTGTTGTCTTCAAAGCCATTACCACTGGGTGAAATGATCTTTCAGGGATTTTGCCTCTCTTGGTCATGGTGAAATCCCAGGAGCTTTAGAGCAGTGCCTGACCCCCAGTAAATGTGTAAGAAATATTATCTCCATAATTTATTTATCAATGAGGTACATTCACAATGGTTGTAGCTTTTATATCTGAAACAAGCACTATCCTTTCCCTCCTTTCTGAAAAAGTAGCATAAAATGTCATTTTAATGGTTAATTTTAGGTCCTAATTATGGTATATAAGTTTTTAAAAGCTTCTATCATCATGCCACACTTCAATTCAAGGAATATTTCATAATCCCCTATTAAGGGTAGGTGTGGTAGAAGACACAGAGAGGTGAGTGACCGTCACGGAGTCCTGCTGACCATCTAACATGGTTCTATGTGCCATATGGCATCTGGGTGGAATGTTCTAATTACCTCCAAGAGCCTCCACCTTTCCTCTCTATAACTTGACCACATAGTGCTCTTCTTCAGTCAAGCTCATAAGTGAGCCATGTCTTTGCCTCTGTTGCTTCCATTACAGAATATTCCCTTTCTCCACAATCACATCCTGGCTGTCTTTCCAGCCCCAACTCAAAATTCCTTTCTCCATGTGCCTTTCCCCAGATTCCAAGTCTCTATTGTTATTCATCGCCTTTGAACAGAGTATCCAGTCTGTCACAGAGTTTAACCTTTTATTGTTCATGCTTTCTGTTGTAAATCCTGACTCCCGGCTGGATTATAAACTCCAAGAGGAGCTTATAATGTGCGCTCCCTAAACACTGATTGTCTGAGCACCACCTGACTAAGTGCCCTGGAACAGATTTGAAGTTCAGAATCATATTCATGCAACAGAATGGAAAGAGATCCTGAAAACTCTTCCAGAAAATCCTATTCTGTTCTCCACCTAAGCTAACAAACACTCTTTGCCATAGTCATAAATATCTCTTACACTATTAGAAACAAACATGTTACATTTGGGATGATCTGGTGGCTCCATGTATTCCGCAACTCTCTCCTCTCCCCACCCTCCAACAACCTGGTCTGTAACACCAAGATGATAGAATCTTTAGAAAGATTAAAGTGACAAGGTGGAGGAAGGGTGAGGAAAAAATGGGATGGATGGGTATTTTTTTAATTTAAATTCAATTAATTAACATATAGTGTATTATTATTTTCAGAGGTAGAGTTCAGTGATTCATCAGTCTTATATAATACCCAATGTTCATTACATCATGTGCCCTCCTTAATGCCCATCACCAGTTACCCCATCCCTCTGCCCCCTGCCTCCAGCAACCTACAGTCTGTTTCCTATGATTAAGAGTCTCTTAAGGTTTGCCTCCCTCTCTGATTTCATCTTGTTTTATTTTTCCCTCCCTTCCCCTATGATCTGTTTTGTTTCTTAAATTCCACATATGAGTGAGATCATATGATAATTGTCTTTCTCTGATTGACTTATTTTGCTTAGCATAATACCCTCTAGTTTGGATGGATATTTTTTTTATGCAGAGAAATGTGGAAGTGTATTAACTTATCTGCTCTGTGCCTAACTTCTGAAAAATATTTCAGTGGGAAAAGAAACAGGATTGCAATACCTCTTGTCTTTCACACTTCAAGCAATGAACTGTGTGTGTGTGTGTGTGTGTGTTTAGTGGTGGAAAAGAAAGGATTCCAAAGCTGTTGGTGTCATGATGCCAAAATATCCAGATGAAGAATTCAATCAATTGTGCAGATGTTACAAATACATAATGCCAAAGATCCCAATCTGTGGAAACATCAAATGATGATTTTTTTTCATTAAAAAAATACTTTGGTGGGGTACAGTTGCAGCCTGATTTGCCAAGCTTAAGAGCCAAAATCACAACATTTTCTATCCAAAGTTATCAGGTTGATACTCTGGAAAGGGTTTTTAGTGTCCCAGAGGTTTACCTTTTCTTCTTTTAGGGTACTCTTCAAGCAGGAATTATTTTTCTGACTTTTATTACTTATTTAATTTAATCAGAAGGGGAGCATAAAAGATAAACAAAAATAGACAAATCCTCAGAAATTGCTACAGAAATAAACATTGTATTTTTTAAGTGGTATACATCAGGACAAAATTTTTTAAAAGATTTAAACAGTCCTAAGGAAAAAAATGTACAGGATATCATGAATTAAGTTTTCTTATATAAACATGTTAAGTCTTCATAACACAACCTCTGTAAACTCTGATCTGGTGCAGGCATGCTCTAATCTGGCCCCAACTATCCAGGTCCTCAAATATCTGACTCCATGATTCCATAGTCCACCCTTGCTCTCCTACCTGACCAACCTGACACTGGAGTTCCATTTAGAATTTTGCGTTTAGTTAATTCCACCCAGCTCCACACCCCTGCCATGCTGGGTCACTGCCCAGACTACAAGCCTTGTGGTCATCTGTCTTCTTCCTTACTCCACCCCAAACTGCTCTTGGTTTTCTCTCTCCCTACCCAACCTCCCCACAGTCTCCTCCTACCTGAATCCTTGATTATTTGGGAAGAGGGGAGGCAAGAACAAAGGTCCTTTACTTTCACTTTTTAAAAAGTTAAGATCCTCTTCCATCATGCTACCATCTATGTTTATTTTTTAAAACTATGTTATATCACTATGACTAAATAGACAATCAAGTGTTATTACTAAGTCACCCATTACTATCTTAACTGCATTACCAATTTACTGATATTTTTTAAAATTTTTGTCTTACAAAAATTTAATCCTAGATATTAAAAAAAATCTCAAGCTATTTTTCATATCTAAAACTATCTTTAAGATCATCCAGATGGCCTCTGTAAAATTATGAATATTGGTTCTTTCAGCTTAGAAAAAGAGAGGTGCTGGAAACAACTAGGTCTGTTTGAGGAGTTGCATGGGAAGAGTTGTCAAATCGGGAGAGACACTCATTTCCACGTTAACTTTGTATAGGGAAAATTTTATTAATATAAATTTATGAGAAATTGCATGGTTTATGGGAAACCCATGGTGATTTTTCAGTATCTTCACTGTCCACAATATATTTCAACCTCTGTGATAACATTGATCAAAACTCTAAAAAATAGTTGTGTTGGGTTTTCCTGTATTTTTCAGTCTAAATATTGTTCCTCCTGAATACCTGATGATGCTTGGCAACCACAGTGTTATCAGTCATAATTCTACTTATTGTTTCAAATTTTACTTGGCTGTAACCTTACTCCTTTAATTTGAATGCAGTACCTTCTGGATCAGTTGCTCTCACTGGGGATCTGCATCAGACTTAGGTATGGAGTTTTATAACAATATAGCTGTCTACACCTTACTCCAGACTGACTGACTCTCTTTTCTTGGCATCCTTGGTACATTATGAGTCAAGATTATTATATATTAAATCTTGAGATTTTCCCCCCTTCGTAAAAATTATGTTCATTTGTGTAAATAGATGTGACATTTATTGACTTCATTGAAAATGGGCTTAGTTACTATATTTAAATATTTTATGGGACAAAAAATCTTAATAACTTGATTACCTTTACCATGTAACATAACATAATTGCAGAAGTGAGATCCATCCTTCTCACAGGTCCTGGCCATGCTCAGGGAGAGGGGATTGTATAGGGCATGTACACAATGAGCAGGAATCTTGGGGGCCAACTTGGAATTCTGCCTACTCCATCTCTCAATCCATCCTCATCAACATTTAAGTAAGTAACAGAAATTCTTCTCTTGTCCTTACAGTACAACTGGGAGTTTTAATTATTTATTTGGTATTTACTTCTTTTGGTAACTTCTTGTAATCAGAAATTGGGAGAGGAATAAAAGTGAGGTCAGGCTTGTCCTGTTTGTCTCCTAGAGTATAGACACTCTCCTCTCTCTGTTGCTTCATCTCAGGCTCATTCACAGGCTCTGCTTTCCATCCTTAAAGTGGATGTTCTCTGGGGTTCCATCTCTACTCTCTTCTCCCTGGATTTACTTTAACAGAATGATTTCATTGGGTGTTACACACAACTGATAAATTATTGAACACTACATCTGAAACTAATGATGTTCTATATGTTGCCTATGTTGAATTTAAATAATTTTTTAAAAAAAGAATGATTTCATCTATTCCCATTGCTTCAACCCCCATCCACGTGCTAACACTGCTTACAATTTACATCTCTAGCCCAGTTATTTCTCCTGTTTTAAACATAATTATTCTCATTTTCCTTAATTTAAGCCAAATCGGTTACCATGTGTGCATGTCAGAGATAAGAATCTGTACTTTTCCTGACATTTATAAATCTTTGTTTATTTTAAAACCCGTTTTATGTTACTATTGATTTTATTAATGAAACTTTACAAGGTTTTAATATGTGTTAACTCAGGAACTGGTAAGTGGGATAATTATCAGCTGAAAGCCGTATTGCGAATTCAATGAGATCTTCATCATATTTACAAGTATTTATAAGTGGCAGTCAGGAAAGTCCTAATGGTTAGGATAGTTAACTGACATTTGCATAGGAAATATTTCATTCCTGGGAGTCTGTACCCTTATCAATATGGTATGGCAGGTGTTACCTATCATTAATCAAAAGGTCTGAAACAAAAGGTATCTTACAGTAATTTACTATCAACCGTCATTATAACTACATCGTACGCTGATGCGATACATAAGAAACCGTTTCTTCTGTTTTGAGAGAGGAGGGAGATGGGGGAAGAGGGGAGGCAAGAATGGAGGGACAGAAGTGAGGTAGAGAGTTCAAGGTAGCAAGGGGAAGGGGACGCAGGGTTCCTTCCCGCTGCAACCCTTTGCCTCAGCCTGTAGGCCCACCAGTCCCCCTGCAGTACTCAGCTGGCCTGAGGAGTTGCAGGTCAGAAGGGTCTTTAGCAGGCAGGTATAAAATGCAGTGTTTGCAGAACTAGAACTTTCAAATTGTTTAGAAAGAATGAGCCAATTGAGGTGGTGGGGGAAGACAAGGAGAGGGAGTTAGGAAGAGACACAGAGAAGCAGAGACAGAGAGAAATAAAGACAGAGGGAGACACCCTCGGAAAGAGGATCAGAGAACACTTTCCAGGCAGAGCCTCTAACGGAGTTACACAAGACAGGAATCTGGTTCAACATCAGGATTCCTGGAATTAGAAAACCACAGGCCAATCAGGCCTTGTCAGAATGAGTCAGTATAAAATGAACCGGGGGTGGGAATCGGTCTATCTTCCCAGTTTGCGTTAAGTGCAAGATTTTTGTCACCACATTTTGTCCAACATACTGAAAAAAACAAAATAACTGTTTAATAAAAAGTTTCAGATGCTAAAAACAATATTTCTGTCACATGTGAAACCCTTCTGAGCAGGCAGACGGGACAGCGACACGGTGCCACTTCCAGAGGCCAATGAATGCATCCTTCAGACTCTCAGAGCACCTTCACGGATGGAAGCTTCCACCAAGTTTCCTCTATGCAGGTCCCTCTAAGCTTGTCTGTAGTTGTGAAAATAGGCTTGTCAGACCTAACTGTTGCATCAGAAACAAGAAATGAGTTCTCATTTGCACACAAAAAGTCCATTTTTGAGCGACGTTTTTAAGAAATACTGAATTGTTCTACTGAAACCGGTTTTGGAAATGTTCTGTTTGTCCCGCAGTCGCTAAGCGGGTCAGCACTGACGTTCCTTCCCCAGAATAAGGACAATAATGACAGCAGGCAACATTTACTGAGCATTTCCTTTGTGGCAGGGGTTCTAAGCGTTCCACGTGGACGTTCCATTCAGTTCTAAGCGTTCCA
>NW_023270314.1:30138915-30197185 GCF_011800145.1 Mirounga leonina
TGTTTCCCAAGTGCCGCCGCAAATGACCGACTAACTCCGTACCTCCGACTAGCTGGACTATTTCTCCTCAAACCACCACGACATTCAGCATGCCTCCTATACAGCTCACTTTAACCCCTTTTCTACCATTTGACTCTCTCGTCTTGAGATCTTTCCGCAGTTTATAAATTGCCTCGTGTTAGGGGTCTGCTTTGATCCACAAGACACAAAATCTGCGCACAAGGACAGCACTGGGAAAATAGCTGTTGACGTGAATGCCTGGGAACCCCATCTACCCTTGTCAGAACATTCACAATCCTAAGGAGGAGTGTTTTAAAAAATCAATTCCTTCATTATATCCCCCAAGTCCGATTCTTAAATCACAGCTCTGTGCTCTGCTTAGCTGGATAATTTCGTGAATGTTGTAATTCTGCCCCTTTCCATGTTAGACAAGAGCCATGCTATCAGGTTCTATGGACATAAGAGTTTTGACGTCTATTAATTATGGAGTAAACAGCTCATCTCAAAGAGGGAAATTGGGAGCCCCAGAAAGTACAAAGTACTGAGCAGCCCAGTCTCCTGATAACAAGAGGTTAGTAAGTACACGAGACCAAGAATGTAGGAAGCCAAAGCAGAATGGCCTGGGGTCTTCAAATTATTGACCTGTGGAACTGGTCAACAGGGTTTGCCGGAGCCAGGTAAGCGTGTTAGTGGTAGCTCATGGCTTTGATTTGCATTTCTCCTCTGTCCATTTTTAATTGGGTAATTTGCCTTTTTATTGTTGAGTTGTAAAATTATTTTTTATGTATCCCAGATGCAAATCCCTTATCAGATACATGACTTGCAAGTTTTTTCTCCCATTCTGTGGGTTATCTTTGCATTTTCTTGAAGTACAAAAGTTTTTAATTTTAATGAAGTCCGATGTATCTATTTTTTTTTTTTTTCTTTTGTGGCTTGTGCTCTTGCTCTCTTTTCTCAGAAGGCTTTGCCTAACCCCTGGTCACAAAGATTTAATCCTATATTTTCTTCTATGAGTTTGACAGTTTTAGTTCTTATATTTAGGCCTATGATGCATTTTGAGTTATTTTTTATATATGGTGTTTAGAAGAAGCCCAATTTCATTCTTTTGCATGTGAGCATTCAATTGTCCCAACACCATTTGCTGAAAGACTTGTTTATCCATCTTTAAGAGTGAAATACTAAAAGACTAATTGGAACTGCTGTGCCTCAGAGGAGCTAATCAACTGGAAGGATTTCTTCTAGGTTTACTGGGCAGTGAGCTGGCCTTTTCCTGGAGTTCCTTAAAAAGGTAGTATTCAAAGATGTGTCACTCTGTTCTCAACCCAATACTTTCCCCAATTGCACCTGCTGCTTTCAGGTCCAGAACATCTCTTACTTAATTTCTACAAAAAAATTAGCTTATGGTCCCTTGGGAAGAGGTGATGGGTGGGTGGGTAGCAGAAGGTTGACACCTGTCCAGTGTGACCTAGAGGAGAAGATCTGCCAGTGTTCAACCACTTCAAAGGCAGATTTCCAACTTATTCCCTGGATTTTAACCTTTTGCTATATCCACACCTTGCTGCCTTCAAGTCTTGAGACTTTTTATGAGTTTCAGTGGAGCAAATTGACTCATTCCTCATCAGTGGCCCATTCAGTGGGCATGTGAATTTCAGCTTCTTCCACTCTAAGTCACTTACCATGCCTCTTTTTAATGGCATCCTCTGAAAATCTATTGAAAGACTTTGCTGATGACTCATCTTCCTTTCTTGTTTTGATCATTTATCATTTTAATGGTGTTCAGGAGCAAAAGAAGATAACCATGTGATAACTATGCCATGTTTAACAGGAAATTTCTCTTCAGTTCCAACTGTGCACAGCTTTTGAAAGAACTTCATTTCAAATCAGAATAGAGCTAATTTCAATAGGAGTATCTGATTTTGTAAATGTAAATTTACAGTTAAAGAGAGAGAGAGAGAATAATCTTTGGAAATTAGAGTCTATCGTCCCTATTAGATGTCATTCCATTGACAAATTTAACCTCCCTTGACGGCAGGCACCTTGTCTCTGTTTCCCCATTAAGTTCTCAGAGGCTAGCACAGTGTTCAATACACAGGGAACTCTCAATAAATGTTTTGTAAATGAATGAAAGGATTAATGAGCAGCCATGGGGCACTGATCAAGGTTTCCCATTACCATGAATAGCCTCCTGTTATATGGTAATTTTTTCTGCACTTACAACACCGATTTTGATCAATTTTTACATGCTGACTTGGTGGAGGTAGATGAAGTACATTAATTTCTCAAATATAGCTCCAAAGCAAAGCTGTATTATACTCATATGCGAGTCAACACAGACTGATGAGGCATAAGAATTTAGTCCTAGTTCAAAGAAATCTGACTTCAAAGCAAGTTAAACATACTCTTAAATCAATCTTTCCACATTCTTCCTCCCACCAACTCCGGAAGACAAAGTGTCATTGTTCACCAATATGACTCAAATTGAATGAATAAATTCAATCCATTTTGGTGCTTATAAAAGATAATCAAATTTATAACAGGATATTAGCATATTACCTTGCTGTTTTGAAATTATGTATCTTTTTAAGCCTACTGAAATACATGAGATGAAATGACTGTTTCTTTGGGGTGAGCTTTGGTTTCGTCTTATTGTGAAAACCCTAAGATATTTAGATTCATACCACCTAGCAGTATTTATATATATTAACTTTTCTTGTATAAGGTCACCAAGACACCATGATAGTTGTAAATAAAGTAAGTTATTTGAAATTGAGGAAGCAAAAGAAAAATCGACAAATAAAACACTATAATACTATGTGGTTATAAATTTATATGGCTTTACTCATCATATTTTACTACACCTTAATTTAATCTATTAGTAAACTGTGGAAATGGAAAATGCAAAATAGGAGGTGTTGGTGATTTGACTTCTCAAAGCACTTAGCTTGCTGAGAAAGTTTCAGATAACTTTAAAAACAGCACATCTAAACTGTTAAGTTTAGCCCATTGACTATGTCTCGGACTGCTGCCTAGCAATTTCTCTAGCATTTCTGGAAGATGTTGTTGCTTGTCCTTTCAAGAATAGTTGAGACATGATCAGGAAGAGGATATGTTCCCATTATTTTGACAAAAAAAAAAAAATGTAGAAACAAAGTGTTTTCCTTTCCAAAGTGGGGGAAAGTTGTTTGATCTCAATCAAGTTCTCCTTGATAATTACTATCTGTTTTATTCTTGGGGGTTTTGGCTTTTTTCTTTGTTTTGGCTTAAATCTCTTCATAACTAGTGACACTTACTGGTTTTCTTCATTATTCGTTAGAAATTTAAAAATTACATGAACATCACTTTTAAAAATCTCAAATAATAATTTGAAATGGCATTTTCATTACTTATACTAGGGCTATGTAAATATTTTGCTAGTGGAACGAGATACTTACAGAGAAGTGAAATATATTATTGTCATTTATATTTTTCTAAAGAGAATCTTTTGCAAACTCCAGGCCAATGAGCTCACTTTTAATTTTGTTCTGGAGTCTTTTGTTTCTGCATTCATACTCACCTGCTGATGTTTCTTGTATCTCAAGTCCTCCTGTTTCTTAGAACCACTTTGCTATAAATTGAATGTTTATATCCTCCCCAAATTCATATGTTGAAACCTAATCCCCAGTGTGATGGTATTTGGAGTTGGGGCCTTTGGAAGGTGATTTGGCCATGAGGGTGGAGCCTGCTTGCATGGGATAAGTGCCCTTATAAAGGGACCTCAGAGAGCCCCCTCCCCTCTTCTGCCACATGAGGATGCTGGAAGAAGCTGCTAAGAACCAGGAAGACTGCTCTCACCAGACAGTAAATCTTCCAGCCCCTTGATCTTGGACTTCTCAGCCTACAGAGCTGTGAGAAATGAGAGTCTGTTGTTTATAAGCCACCCAGCCTATGGAATTCTGTGACAGCCACCCAAACCGACTAAGACACATTTCATATTTTCTTGGTTTGTCTGCTTAAATAACAATGAGTGCTAGACTTTCTTCATTCTTGTATATCCAACAATGTCTTTATTTTGCCTGCCCACTTCATTAATATTTGCCTGGGTGCAGAATTCTAAATCCAAAACTTCAGAATTTACAAACCGTCGTTCAATTGCTATATACATAACATCTGATGTTAACATGATCGAAGTACTCTGTAGCTAGTGATTTTTTTTTTTCTTCTCTGAGGGCTTTTGAGTTTTTCTCTTTGTCCTGGAGTTCTAAAATTTCACAAGTATGTACCTCAATATGTTAATTTTTAAGTTATTATTCTTGACACTTACTAGGGTCTTTCAAGTCTTTCTTCAGCTCAGTACATTTTCTACTCTTGTTTCTCAAGTATTTCCTTCCTCTTATTCATCCTGTTTGCTCCTTTTGGAATTCCAATTAGGTGGTTATTGGACTTCATAAATATATCTTCCATAACTCTAAACTTCTCTCTTATGTTTTAAATAAGCAAAGGAGAATATTTGTTTAAGAGCCAGGTCTCTGGGGTCAGATTCCCTGGATTTCATATTCAGCTCTGCTTCCCCACTAGCTGTGTGACTTTGGGCATGTTACTTAACTTCTCTGTAAATCATAATAGTTCTCAGCTCAGAGAGTTGTTATGAAAATTAAATATGTAACAACTAAAGCACTTAAACAGTCTGGCACATATTAAGTACTACTACTATTTCCCACTTGATTGGCTCTTTGTTCATATATTCTAAGAGTTCCTTGAATTTACCTTCTGTATCATCAATTTTTCTAGGCGTCCAATGCATTATTCAGACCACTTATTTTTTTCATCCAAGCAGTTATATTTTTAATTGCAATAATATCTTTCCCAGTTTCTGATTGTTCCATTTTCGTTAGTAGCCTGTTCTCATTTTTGGTGGCAAAAACTTATTTTTTTAAAGTTTTTCTTTAAATTCCAGTTAGTTAACATACAGTGTAGCATTAGTTTCGGGTTTACGATATAGTGATTCAACACTTGCGTACAACACCTGGTGCTCATCACAAGTGCCCTCCTTCATCCCCATCACCCACTCCCCCCCCACCAACCTCCCCAAAACTTCTTAATTCTAATAGTAATTGTTTTTTAAAGTGTAAGTTCTTGTCTGTTCACCAAGTCATCTCCTCTTCTCTAGGTTTAGTATTTCTTCTGTTCCTCTTGGTTTTTCTCCTTCATGGTGTTGATTTTCTTTAAATGCTCGGTGACTACTGATTTCCTTTTTATGTTTATGAATACATGTAAGTCCACATACTGAGCTTGGGTTTCCTTTGTAATTGTGTTCAATTTGGTTCCACATCGGTCAGAGTCCAAACAGGAGAACAAAAACCACACTAGCTGTTTTAAACATTAATATAGATCAAATTTAATGCAGAAATTCTTTATAAGATTGTTGGAAATTCTGAAGGAACAAAAGACAATAGAGTCAAGTTACTTAAAGATTAATAAGTATAGGAAACTGT
Organism: Mirounga leonina; assembly: GCF_011800145.1. Lineage (NCBI taxonomy): Eukaryota > Metazoa > Chordata > Mammalia > Carnivora > Phocidae > Mirounga > Mirounga leonina. The sequence continues at coordinate 30,144,387 of NW_023270314.1, forward strand.
GACCATCTCTGAGACAAAACTTTACCCAAAGGCCAGCTCCAATGTACAGCTGAGGGTCCTGCTGTTGGAACCCAGCTGCCTGATCAGGAACCCAGTTATCTGATCTAAATGATTGGGACTGGGGTCTGCAAACTTAATGCCTCCAGGGGCATGGCAAGCCCTGTAATATATGCAGCAGCTGGGCTAGTGGGCATGGAACAGCAACGGTGGTAGGGACTGTAGCTAGCTAGAGAATGCACACCCAGCCCAAAGGCATCTGCAGTAAATTTTACAGAATATTATGCTATCTAATAAAACTAGATTTCAGCTAGATTCTCTGTCTGTTGGTTTTCACTCCCCCAAAATATTTACTCTAAAGGAAAACTTATTTTTAGATTTACCAAAGGCCTGATGCATGCCACAGAGAGTGAGTTTACTATTATCTGTGGAGCTGAATGTTAGCAACTTCTATCCTACTACATCATTTTGTTAGAATCCTATATCATAGGGCGCCTGGGTGGCTCCGTTGGTTAAGCAACTGCCTTCGGCTCAGGTCATGATCCTGGAGTCCCGGGATCGAGTCCCGCATCGGGCTCCCTGCTCAGCAGGGAGTCTGCTTCTCCCTCTCCCGCTCCCCCCTCTTGTGCTCTCTCTCTCAAATAAATAAATTAATTAAATCTTAAAAAAAAAATAAAAATTAAAAAATTAAAAAAAAAAGAATCCTATATCATAGTATGATTTGGGTCATACTGGTCAAAACATTCCACTGTTTTTTTATTCAGCTCTTTTGAGGGTATAGGAAGACAATTCTGTTCCTTTTAATATTTTATAGTCTGCTTTTTGCAGCCCTGTCTGACAAACATGAGCTGGAGTATCATTATGTTTTGGATGCCTTCCAGATATGAATATCGCTTTTCAAACCGTAAAAGGAATGACAGGCTCCTTGGCAAATGGACTAGAACTGACTGCACCTCAGAAGGACTGACTTTACACCAACTGAAACAGTGGAGAAAAGAAAACAAGGAAAAGAAAAGTGGACCTGTCATACAGTCACTGGAATTTTTTCCATAGATTATTAAGCTTATGGGGGAAAGACTCACACTAAGACCAAGGGATTCTCTCCAACACTAGGAGAAATTAGCATTGTGCCAAATGCATGCCACGCTCTGTATGTTGTCATTTGTTTTTCTCAAATCAACCACACAAGGCAGACATTTCAGCCCATGTTATGGATGGAAACTTGAGGTTTCAAGAACGTAAGCAGTGGGCGCCTGGGTGGCTCAGTTGTTTAAAAGACTGCCTTCGGCTCAGGTCATGATCCTGGAGTCCCGGGATCGAGTCCCGCATCGGGCTCCCTGCTCGGCGGGGAGTCTGCTTCTCCCTCTGACCCTCCCGACCCGGAGATCTTTACCCCATTCCGCAAATAGAGCAGCGTGACTCATGTGCACGGAGTCGGTAATAAACCCACTGGCTCACACACGCACCCTGAGCTGTGGTCCCCAGGGACTTAACGGGTCTCTGAATTTTGACAGTCAGCCACATCTAAAATCACAGCTAGGAATAGGACTGAGAAATCAGATACTGCTCTCTACTTCCAGATCCCTCCCGGCACATAATGGAAAAACCAGAGTAGGTCTTCAATAGGTAGCTGAAAGATTAAGTTTTGGGGGATGGTGGAATTAACCAACCCGAAATGTGATTGTTCAAGGGGCAGCTGATCCTGTGACTTGCAGTAAATAAGAGGCCCTTGAAAGCCTGGCGGCTCGTGAACACTGGTTGTATTCCCTTTTAAGATCAACATGTTGATATGTTTATGAGCATATAATGGGCACTGCCTGATACGACTAATTGCCACTTAGTGTCAATCTTAGGCTTATTCTTTCTGTGTGCTTTAGGATCCCTTAATTGGTTAATTAGCCTAGCATTGGCTGTGAAGACAGTAGGTTAGTGTTCCCTTCTGTGTCTCCTCATAAGAGACTAGAAGTCAATGACCACTGCCCTCCAGAGACCACACCTTGATTTTTCCTGTGCCACATCTTGTTTTGGAATTAGATACACCTGGAAAGCCCTTCGTACCTGTTAATATTAACTCAAAAGGGCCTAAATAGCTTCCCAGCATTCTCTCTTGCCTCTCTCTAATCCTGGGGTCCTCAAACTTTGGCATGCATCCGAATCACCTGCTGGGCTTGTTACGACACAGACCGCTGGGCCCCATCCTGGGGGCTTCCTAGTCGCTAAATCTAGGGGGAAACCCCAAACTGTGCAGTTCTAGTAAGCTCCCAGGTGATGCTAATGCTACCAGGTTGGGGGCCATCCTTTGAGAACTACTGCCCTAACCAGATACTTCACAGCTACCCTGGAACACAAAGACCTAGCCTTCCATCCAGAAGTCAATCATGAGACTCAAGTCTTCGTAAAAAGCAACACTGAGGAAAAGCCAAACTCTGTCGTTCCCCGTAAGTGGGGGAAAGCCACAATGACCCTCTAATTCAGTGGTTCTCAAAGTGCAGTTCCCCAGCTGGAAGTGTCGGGACCACCTGGGAACTTGTGAGGAATGCAAATTCTCAGGTCCCACCCCAGACCACCTATCTCAGAAATTCTGGGGGTGGAGCCCAGCAACCTGTTTGATAAGCCCCCCAGACATTGAAGTGGGACAGCTTCTGCTTCAAATCCATTCTCTACAAGGCAGAGTGACTTTTTTTTTTTTTAATTTATTTATTTGAGACAGAGAGAATGAGAGAGAGAGAGCACATGAGAGGGGTGAGAGTCAGAGGGAGAAGCAGGCTCCCTGCCGAGCAGGGAGCCCGATGCGGGTCTCGATCCCGGGACTCCAGGATCATGACCTGAGCTGAAAGCAGTCGCTTAACCAACTGAGCTACCCAGGCGCCCCCAGAGTGACTTTTTTTTAATTGAATTTTTTTATTGTGATAACTGTAGATTCCCATGCAGTTGTCAGAAATAATATGGGGAGATGCTTTGTACGCTTTGTCCAGCTCCCTCGATAGTAACATTTTACAAAACTATAGGATAATGTCATAACCAGAATTTTAACATTGATCTAATGCACCTGTTTTACTCATATTTCCGCACTTCTACTTGCAGTAGTGTGTGTGGTGTGTGGGCACACATGTGCATATTGAGCTCCATACAGTTTTATTACCTGTGTCTATTCATGCATCAACCACCACAGACAAGTTCCAACACCATAAAGACCCTTCGGTTTGTCCTTTCTAACTGCACCCACTTCCCTCTAGCACACCTTGCTTGTCCCTCACCCTGGGCAACCTCTCATTTGGTCTCTATTCCTAAACCTTTGTCATTTCAAAAATGTTAGATAACCGAAATCATACAGTATGTAACCTTTTGGGATTGGCTTTTTTTCACTCAACATAATTAGCTGGAGATTCGTCCAAGTTGTGTGTATCAATAGTTTGTTCTTTTTTATTGCTGAGTAGTTTCTAGAGTAGGTATGTACCACAGTCTGTGTAATCATTCCTGTTGAAGGACATCTGGATTGATTCGTTTTTTGGCTATGACCAATAAAGTGGCTATGAACATTCACGTAGAGGTTTTTATGTGAGCATAAGTTTTTATTTCTCTTGGGGTAAATACCCAAGAATATAATTGCTAGGTGGTATGTAGTTTCATGTTTGGTTTTATGAACAACTCCCAAACTATTTTTCAGAGTGGTTCTACCAGTTACGTTCCCCACAGCAAAGTGTGAATGATCCAGTTTCTCTGCATCCTCACTAGCATTTGGTGTTCTCACTATCTTTTGCTTTAGCTATGCTGTTAGGTGTGTAGTCACAGCTCACTGGAGTTTTAATATACATTTCCCTAACGGCTTATGATATCGAACCTCTTCCGTGTGCTTATTTGCTATCTTTATATCCTCCCCAGTAAAATGACTGCTCTTGTCTTTTGCCTGTTCTCTAATTGCATTATTTTTTGTTGTTGCTGTTTTTACTGTCCAGTTTTAAGAAGTCTTTATTTTTTCTAGAATTCTTTATTATTTCTAGATGAGAGTCCTGTGTTGGATGTGTGGTTTGCAAACATTTTCCTCCCACCTATAACTTGTCTTTTCATCCTCTTCACATAGACTTTCACAGAGCAAAAGTGTTTAATTTTGATGAAGTGTAATTTTTTTTCTTTTATGGAAAAATTGTCTATAGTGAGTTTTTAAATTTTATTTAAGATTTTTTTAAAAGTAATCTCTACACCCAACGAGGGGCTCGAACTCATCACTGCGGGATCAAGTGTTGCACGCTCCTCTGACTGAGCCAGCCAGGTGCCCCAGGAGGTTTTTTTTTTTTTATATTTTGGTAAAATAGTGACCTTTCAGAACACCCTTCTAGAGTGACCTTTTAAAAGACAGATCAGATGATGTTGCTTCCCCATTTAATACCTTTTATTTTATTTATTTATTTATTTTTAAATTTTATTTATTTATTTGACAGAGAGAGACACAGCGAGAGAGTGAACACAAGCAGGGGGAGTGGGAGAGGGAGAAGCAGGCTTCCTGCTGAGCAGGGACCCCGATGCGGGGCTCGATCCCAGGATCCTGGGATCATGACCTGAGCCGAAGGCAGATGCTTAACCAACTGAGCCACCCAGGCGCTCCCCCATTTAATACCTTTTAATGATTACTTCTAGCCCTTAGGATAAGGTATAAAATCTCTAATGTGGAGTAAAGCCCTCACAACCCCACCGTGAGGCCACTCTTCTCTGCATTTCAGCCAGACAGAAAGAACTACTTTTAGTTCCTCTAAGATCCCTGGCTTTCTCTTTCTTCACTCCTCTGGGACCATATTCTCCTATCTTCTCCCTTTTACAAATTCTTTCAGGTTCTAGGGGCTCTCCGGTGGTTCCCCTTCGATTCCACAGCACTAGCATCTGTGCTCTCAAAGCACTTGTCACACAGACTTATAGTGTACCTTTCTCTGCTTTCCCCATTTGCGAAGCTCCTTGAAAACAAGAACTACTTATTCATTGCTGTCTTTCCTTGGCTTGTTGAAATGCTTGCCACACTGTGTGGCCAGACCTAAGTCACTAACTCCCCGCGACCTGCGGCGCTGCTCACAGGACCACCCCTCAGGAAAAGAAAACAAAATCTAACCAAAACATTGGCTCCAAAATGAACATCACCCTCGTCATCTCTGATCAACTTTCAAAACATTCTGAAATTACAAAGCAGCCTTTATTATTGAGCGCTTGTGTGTGGCATGGTATTTTGGCAAAGTATTTTATAATTAGCTTGTTGATTGTTTCTCAAAACCCTGAAGGAGAAACGTTCACCTCCTGTCAGAGATCAGGGAACTGAGCCCAGATAGATCAGAAAACTGCATCTAAAATCATATGGCAAATCATTAGCCCTCACTGCAAGTGGTTTTGTCTACTTGGCTTTGACCCTGATATGTATTGGGGAAATTACAGAACCCAGGGAACACCCAGAGGGGGTTATCCAATACAACTTTCTTTTTTGGACCATTAACAAAAATTGAATGATAATTATTTTAAATGTCTGTTGAATGTATGAATTGAACAAATACAAGCCTACTTTTTAAAATGTAGAGCTAGTATTCCTGTTTAAAGAGGTAGGATTATTATGAGTCCTGCTCATCACTAGCTTACTGAATATCTTCTGGCTTATGGACTAGGTTCCATAGATTAGTATAACCCTTCCTTATAGCTTCCATAATATTGGAAGTAGAGAAAAATCTTCACAAATGACAGGAGTTAATTCTTTTTATTTTGCACAATGTAATCTGGATATCTTCTCTATTAGTTGAGTGGATTTAAAGATAGCCATTGTAACCCACCCACATTCCCAGATGGACTTGAGCCCTCAATACCAGGTCCTCACAAAAAGGAAGAAGGGCCTACTCAAAGGGAAGAGTAATCAATGAAGAAAATTCAGGAAGAAGGCTGACTAGCCCATTCCCCATGTGGCCTGCTCTGTAAGTTCTAAAGTAATATATTTTGAAAGTCTACATAGTCTCCCTTGAGGTGGCTGTGTTTGGGCTGAATGCAGCATTAGGCCTCCTTGTCAGACCAAGGCTTGATTGCCACTGGATCTCCACCCCTGCATTTTTGCCAGAGGGACAAGACATAAAGAACAGGTCTGTCTCAAAGTATCAGCCGACCAGTGAGCTAGGTATACCAGCAGCCCCAGCCTGCCGTGGACTCAGGTCTCAGCCCACATCTATCTGTTGGAGCAGGACCTGCTCCTCTCTGGTTGATTCGCTTCAGGACCATTGCATCAGGAGCAGAAATTTACTTCTGATAGACATCTTTTCTCCTAAATCCACTCAGAAGTATTATAGACTCAGTGGTTTTATCTTGATTATGAAGATAACATTAACTGATGCTGAGATTCCAAACATTTTTGTAGTCTGGTTTTACTGACCAATATAAAACTGTTGTTCACATATTTACTGCACATATACTTCCTGAGGACTTCCTCTGTGCCAGGCACTGTGTTTAGCACTGAGGATAGAGTAGCGTAAGCACAGCCTCTGCCCTCTCGAAGCTTACAGTCTAGCAGGGAAGAGCCTAATATTAAACAGTCATACAAGAACACACATACATCCTTTAAAGCCAGCCTATGTATGCAGCATTTATTTGTTGTAACACCATTTATATCTGAAACACTCTCCTTCAAAGGTACACACACACAGCACATTTTATATAAAACACTCTATAGCAGTGCATTGTGGCTGCGTGTATTTCCCCCACGCTCAACCAGAGCCAGCTCAGCCATTGGAGCATCCCCCACCACGCTGTAAAGACCCTCAGCCTGTATGAGTTTCTGAGCAGAAACACGAGGCTGCCTACATCCACATGGAGCTGAATTCTGCCAAAAACTTGAATGAGCTTGAAAGTGGATTTCTCCCCAGAGCTTCCAGATACCTTTGTAGTTCCCAGATCAGAAAACCAGCCAAACCTATTGGATTGCTACGGAACTGCGAGATAATAATTAGTGTTGTTTTAAGATGCTGAGTTTGTGATAATTTGTTACAGCAACAGAAAACTAATAAAGGAGTAAGGGAATGGACACTAATCAAGAAATGATTGCAGAATTGTAACTATATGTTGGTGGCATGGACCACACAACAGTATGAAAGTGATAAGAAATGGTCAGTTTCTACATATTTTGAAAGTGGAACCTGAGTGATACGTTGACGTGGTGTATAATTGGGAACAGCCAAGGGTGACTCTGGGGGTTTTGTCTGAGCAAAGGCTGAGGAAGGCTGAAGTTTCCACTTAGAGACAACTGTGAATGGAGCAGTTTGTAAAGGTGAATTTAGAGAGGTGGATAGGACTACATTATACAGAGCTTTCTGAGTTACATTAAGAATTTTGAAAAGAGAGTAGATCTCAAAGTTCTCATCACAAGGGAAAAAAAATTTTGTAACTGTATGAGTTGATGGATGTTAACTAAACTTACTGCGGTAATCATTTTGCAATATATGTATGTCAAGTCATTATGCTGTGTATTTACATTTATACAGTGTATATACACTGATACAGTTAAACAATTATATTTCAATAAAACTAAAAAAAAGAATTTTTAACATTATCTTAAAAATAAAGTTACTGAATACTTTTTTAAATTTTATTATGTTATGTTAATCACCATACCAAAAACTAATCATCATTAGTTTTTGATGTAGTGTTCCATGATTGTGATTCATTGTTTGTATATAACACCCAGTGCTCCATTCAATACGTGCCCTCTTTAATACTTTTAAGTAGACACAGGCTAAATCAGATCTACATTTTAAAAAGAGCACTCAGGAGCCCTCACAGTGGAGAAACAGATGTGGTCAGGTATATCCACCCAATGTAAGTAGGTAATTTACACATTTAGGAAGACGAGCAAAGCCAGGGTCCTCCACAGTGAGACCAAGGAGAGTCTTCTAGCTCACTAGAACAGAATTTCTCCAATGTAAGTAATGAAATGAGAGACAATTTCAACCAGGCAACCAGGATTGACTTAAACTATTTTAATTACAATGTTACTAAAATATATAATAAAACTAAGCATAAACACTGTATAATTGTTGTTCTTATACGACTATAAAACCAAATAAATTTACAAATTAAACACTGAGAAAAATAAATCTAAAATTTAGAACATTAATATACTATTGTGGAAGATACTGTTTTGCAGAAACTAAATTGCCAGGGCTTGACTTAATAGTTGAAAGATGCAGTCTGTGTCTTTTTTTTTTTTTTAGCAACAATACAAATGCAAATGCCTGCTCTCTAATCTGTTGTAAAAAATGATGTTACTAACATCAAAGTTTTGCTTGCTAGTTCAAGATAATCAGATGTCATGGTAGTCAACATTTGCCAACGAACAATCTTTAAATGGCATTTTTAATGAAGCACAATTTGATAGTTCTGTAAAGTTTACATACTGGCATCAAGATGAGATAGCATTGTAGTATCTGCGACATCTTAGAAATTTTCATTAACATGACATTTAATAATTTTGTTGAACATTCATCATTATTTGTTTACCTCTCCACTTACTAACAATGAACTATTGCAAATAAACACATGTAAAGGTGGAATTTGTGTAACACATCTGCTTACAACACCACATGGTTCCTTCAATGTAGCATGCCTATATGCAAAGAAGACAAGGAGAAGAAAGTAAAACTGCAAAGCTTAGAAAGGAAGAAAAAATATTGAAATTACTTGCAAATGATGTGATTTTGTGCAGAAACACTGCAAAAGACACTTCAGAAAATTAGTAGAACTAACAAGAGAATTTATTCAGCAAAGTTGCTGGAAATAAAATCAAATAAATCTTGGCATGCTAGCAGTAGTTGAAAAATAAAATTAAACATACTATTTAAAATAATAGAAAAAGAAGTACATAATAATAAAAATGACAAGATAGGCAAAAACTTTCTGGAAAAATGTATAAAACTTTACTGAATAATGTTTAAGGAGGCCTAAGTAAATGGGAAGATAGACCATGTTCATTGACTGGAAAACACAATATTTAAAAAAGGTCGACTCTAAGTTGATTCAGTGAAATACCAATTATGTACCCAACAGGTTTTTCTTTTTTGAAAATTAATAAGCTGATTATAAATTTTGCATAATGCAAAGAGTCAAGAATAACTAAGACACCTTTGAAGAAAAAAATAGGTGAGGTGACAAGTAGATGTCGTTTACATAAGGTATTACCAAGCTAAAGTAATTAAAGCCATGAGTTGCTGGTGCAGGCAGAGAAAAATAGACCAGTAGAACAGATTAGACTTCCCAAACAGATGCATTAATAAATGGGCTGCTGAAATAAGATTGCAGTAGAACTGCAGGTCAATAAGGAAATGATTTTTTTCAATAAATCATCCTGGGAAGTTGACCATCCTTTCAGACAAAAACAAGGTCGAATGCCTTTCTCATGCCATAAATAAAAAATAATCAGGTAGACCAAATATCTAAATGAGAAAGCCAAAAATTACTAAACATTATGAAGATAATATAATAGACTATCTTTAGGACTTCAAGGTCATAAATTATGAATATTAGTCCTAAGTAAATAAAGGTAAACTGTAAATTGTAAATAAAAATCATGTTGTAAATATTATATAAAGTTCATTAACTATAAAAGATTGATGGATTTAATTACATTAAAGTTAAGAGCTTGTGTTCATCAACAGACACTGCAAAGAGTGGGATGACAATGCACACACTGGGAGATGATATCGATAACACATCAATAAGATAGGAGAGGTTAGAGTTTCCTCTCGAGAAGGACCTATATAAAAGGAGATGTAATCATTAGTAGCTCAAGGTCTATGGGAAGATGAGACGTGAGCACTCAAGGAGATACATGTTTTGGATAACTATGGCAACACTTGTCCACGACACTTTCTGTTAATGCAGAAAGGACACTGGCGAGCACAAAAAGAAACAGCCCCCAGGTGAAAAGGCTGCAAGAGGTATAATGTCACCTGGGGGTTATTTCAATGATGTCAAGGAAGTGGAACCAATGTCCAGGAAAGAAGTCGAAGGTAAGGAAGATTAATGATTATGGTGTAGGAATTCCAGAGGTCACAGGAGTTGGGTAGGAGGATGGGGAGAGGCTCAGGGTTCAGTTTAACAGATAGGACAGAGAAAACAGTAACATGGGGAGGAGCCCTCAGTAGATGGTAGGTGACCAGAGATGCCTGCCTACCTTTCATGCGACCCACGTAAACTCAATTAGGAGGTGTAAAGGAAGAGGTGAGCACCAAGATTTCGTAGGACTTGGCTGTGTCCTTGAAGTAAGCCCAGTGACTGTAGTGGGAGCCACGGGTGCTCTCACTGGTGGCAGCCACTGTGACCAGAGAATGCTTGGAAAAGACACACAGCAAAGGGTGAAGTTGGAGTCTCTCAGTGGCAGAAGGAGGGGGTCACTGGTGACCCAGTTTATTCTTCCCAGGAATAGGTTTGTGTTGTGTGTAATTCAAGGGTCCCCCATGTATAAGCTGATAACTACTGTCTTTTCCTTTTCCTCCTTCCCAGGGTGAGATAAACTTAACTTTTAAAATATCTTATTCAGATATTGACAGTTGAGCCCTTTAATGTTGAATCTGAACATTTAGAAGTATACATAAGCTAATGATTTACTCTGGGTTAATAGCCCGGAGCTAAGTAGAAACACTTGCTAGTGCTGTTGTTTTGGGGGATGTAATAGGTCCTGTGGTAATGCCAGATAATATAACTGTATGTCTTCATAAAAGAGTTCTCTATTTTCAGAGGCGCACAATACTATGAAAAGGCTGATGGACATAACCGGACAAGTGTGGTGGCCTTATTATACCAGCAGGGGTTTGTCGTTGTCAGCCACAAGGTAAACGTTGGTGGCTTTCGACAGAACAGAAACTTAGGAAAAGGAGCACAGATAGCTCGGAGACCCACTGAAGGACCGGAGCAGAACCACCCTCTACTGACTGGCAGAGACCCGCACCTGCCAGGAGGGGGCAGCTTTTTCTTCTGCACAGAAAGGCCCCCACAAGCTCGCTGAGGCCTTGGGTGAAGTCAGGGTAGGGGGGCAGATCTGGAAAATGCCCCCATTCCACCAGAGGGCTGCCACCTCCTGGAGCACTGCAGCCTGTGGGGTGACCAGGCAAGCCGGGCTCTGTCCTCACCACTGGCCCGCCTGCACCTGCGGCCAAAGACCACGTCCTTGGAGTCTCCCCGGACCCCGGGTGGGAGCGGTGGGGGGGGTGTCGGAGACTCCTGAGTTACTTTCGGGCCCCCACTCCAAAGGAGGTGAGGAAAGCCAGTCGCTGATATATTCAGCTTAAGAATAAGCAGTGTCGGAGCCGCCCGACCAAGACGCCAAGGTGAGGACTTCCCCAGAAGCTGGAAGAGGGTCTGACACTGGGCAATGGAGAGGAACGCCCCAGCACTTGCTTATTACTGTTTCCTTTATTTGGACTTCACCCTGGTGTTCTAAAACACAGGGGACTGGTGCCTAAATGCAGTAGGAGGCTCTGGAGAGCAGTGCGAAGTTGAAAGACCATAAGCCCGCGGCTAAGTGAGGCCCTTAATCGAAAGGAGAAAGCCCATTTGCAGCCATTGTCCTTTGCTTCGGGGCCACCGACGTGCCCTTCCTTCACGGGGAGGACCCTGGATGTGCGGAGCCGTGGAAAACGACGTGTTCGTTTAAAATGAAAGAAATAGGTACAATGACGTTTAACTCAATTTCTTTCTTTCTTTTTTTTTTAAGATTTTATTTGTTTATTTGAGAGAGAGAATGAGAGACAAAGAGCATGAGAGGGAGGAGAGTCAGAGGGAGAAGCAGACCCCCTGCCGAGCAGGGAGCCCGATGTGGGACTCCATCCCAGGACCCCGGGATCATGACCTGAGCCGAAGGCAGTCGCTTAACCGACTGAGCCACCCAGGCGCCCTAACTCTATTTCTTATTTATTAAAATTTGACCCTATCATGCTACACACGTGAGGAGACTGCTACGTATAAGCACATACGTGTAGTGGCACATATCCATATACGCATACACACATACTTAACCGTACCTATAACGGATATATGTACCAGTCCCCATCTTCCTAATCGTGCACTGTTCACTTTGCTTCTGTGTCCTCACTTTGTTTCAGATGTCACCACCTTCCTTTCTCTCCCCGCCTCCCCAACCCCAGTACTATTGATTCAACTGCATACCATAGCAACATGCATTTCAACCCTAAGCCACGCGCCCTTGATCCCGGTTCCATTTAAGTCAATTTAATAAACATTTATTATTTGCCTATTATGTGAAACATATGCAGATGTTTTTTTAAAAATTCAGCAATGGATCTTGTCTCTCCTTGTCTCCCTCCTCACGGCTCATAACAGATTGAGCTGCCCCAGATAGATATCTCCTGTAAAAACAAATAAAATGAATGGAGGGATTTAGGCAAGATATGCACAAAACAAATGAATCCATTATCTAGAAAATATTAGTGAAATACTTCTCTTTGTCACAGCCTCTTGTTTTGTTATTCTTTAATATCTGAAGACACCCGGACTTTAGTACAGAACTCAACAGCAAACTCTAACTACATTTGGAAATTCACTACACAGAAGATCAAACCTGTGGATCAATGAAATAAAGCACTGCTTTCTGCAAGAGGAAAAGTGTTAGGAGATGCCTGCCTTTTTTTAAATTCTCTTTTCCAGTATTCCAGAAATATATGCTCGTAAAATAGTAAATGATATTAAGAAATGTGTATGTAAGATTAAGAAAAAGTTCCAGGCACTTATAATTTACACCTTAGTCACTAAGGTGTAAGGTGTACTGAGATGTTATTGTTCAAATATACTAGATAAAATTCGAGTCATTTTATTGGTAATACACCCTTGAAGCTTAACCAGGGCTATGGTGCCAATGCCCTGGGAAGGCAATTGTTCTGAGCTTGCCACAGCCCAGGGGAGGAGGGCTGAGTGACTCTTAAGAGTAGCACATGGAACTCTAATTAAGAACCTAATAAGGACACAGTTGTATTGCTTTTAATCTAAAGATCTGTCCTGTCACTTAACAGTCCTGAAGACACGGATTGTCTATTATCAGTACAAGCACTGTGAATTGAAGATAGTTCAGCAAAAGGAGATCCTCGCTGGCAACGTTAAAAGGAGAATGGTGATTAACAGAGTGTCAAGAAAGGGATGTGCTTTTTTAAAGCAAATACATGACACGTGTGGCCAGCTCAAAATCAAGCTCGGGGGACTTGAGTTTGGAGACCTTCAAGCAAAAAGTATGCATATCTCTGTTGTTTACATGCTCTCTCCTTTCCTGCAACTCTTCTTCCTAATCATTATCCTGGCTTTCAAGGCCCCTACCTAGCTCCAGCCCCTCTCTGAGCAATGACCTTGCCTCCTACCTTTCAGTGAGAGCAGAACTCTCCCAGAGTCCCAACTTCTGCACTGACCTAAATAAGTGTGTAATTATTTGCTTAATGTCTGTGCATCTCTCCTGCATAGTGGAAAGCTCCCCAAGATGGGGGATGTAGCCTGTTCACCAGTGTCCCCAGGACCTGGCATGTGGTCTCCCCGGGGCTCCCTAAGTATCTTGAATGAATGCATGAACACACTTCCTTCCCCTCATTGATAAGTTTTTGCTTTAAAAACAAAAGTTTTCTGTTTTTAACAATATATTGTCATGCAAAAAAAAAAAAAAAAAAAAAACACAGAATAGTACAGAATCAGATTGAAGGGAACTGTTCAAGTCACCCTCCCTGGGAAATTCCGCTGGCTCCCCTCTTCCTCACCTTCTTGCCGGCCTCCCAGCTGACCTTCCCCCTGCACCCAGATTCCCTCCTCTTGCTGGGAGCTCCTCCTGGAAGCACTTCTCCATGTGGACGTGTCAGGGAGGGGGCGCTTGGCAGGGCCTTTGCTCAGGATGGCCAAGAGTTGCAACAGCTGAGGGTGAAGGCAGCAGAGCAGCCAAGGGGAACGGTGGCTGTGTGCCAGACAAGCTAAATTTGTCATCAGATCTTCAGGGTGAGAGCAGGCTAAAGAAAATAAGAGGCAAAGTGAAAGGTGTGGGGAATCTAGCAGGAGGTCAAGAATACACATGCAAGCCCAGACCAAGAGAGAGGGTCCAGGGCCATATCGAATGGAGAAGGGATATCGAGAATGCAATTTTTTTAAAATTTGGGAGTGTTCCAGGGGCTGATGAAGGCTGGACTGGCCCTCTGATGCCTCCTCAGAACTTCAAGCTATTAATTATCCTCTCTTTCCCCAGCACACTAATTCCAGTTCCTTTCTCAGACTATAAATATGCTAAGCCTCTTCACCTAAAAACAAACCAAACAAAAAACCTCTCTCTCAACCCCATCTCCCCTTCAGCGTACCCCACCCAGTCTCTCTGCTGCCAATCCCAGACACACTTCTTGAAAGATGAATCCAAGCTCCCTGTCTGTGTTCCTCGCCCGCTACTCACTGACTGGCTCAGTTGATTCTGCCTTCCGCCCCACCACTTTGCTGAAAATGGTGTTTGCCAAAGTCATCCTCGACCTCCGTATTGGTTATCAGATCCAGAGGACATGGTTTTGTTTCCATCTGAGCTGACTCTTTGGAGCTCTGACCACTGCCTCCTCATTTGGTCTCTCCAACATACCCACCCCTCTGCTGGTTCTGCCCCTCTGTCTGTGGCTCATCGTTTCCTTTCCTTTGTGAGGCCCCATGTCTCCACTCATTGTTATCTACAGCTGCCTGTGGACCTCACGTATCAGTAGGCAACCGGCGGGAGGTGTCTCCCCATTCTTGAGCAGTTAATGGCGCGAAGCTGCCCAGGCACCATGCGTGGACACAAAGCCTGCTCTGGATTACTGTCCAGGATTGCTCTCCACTGACTTTCAATCTTTTATTACCACACTAGCTCACTGCTTCCTTTTCCTTACAAGAAAACATTCCTTCCCATCATTTTATAATATTACTACGGTTACAGTTCGTGGAGCATTTGCTATTTGGGTGCTTCTCTTTCGCTAATTTATGTCTTCAGTTATTTCTTTAAGCTGCAAATATTTACCCACCCTCACGATGGTACAGGTGCTGTGGATGTAAAATTTTTAGTTATTACAACTCACTTAGAAGATAGCATAGTGTCACTTGAGAGGCTGAAACTGAGGCTGACACTCTAAGAACACTTAAGAGGTACACCAAGAATTTGGATTCACAACTCTTTACATTTCCCTAAGATACCAAAAAATAAATCTAAAGTCTATCTTTCTTTCTTTCTTTCTTTCTTTTTTTTTTAAAGATTTTATTTATTTATTTGAGAGAGAGAGAGCACATGAGGCGGGGGGAGGGTCAGAGGGAGAAGCAGACTCCCTGCCGAGCAGGGAGCCCGATGCGGGACTCAATCCAGGGACTCCAGGATCATGACCTGAGCCGAAGGCAGTCGCTTAACCAACTGAGCCACCCAGGCGCCCTAAAGTCTATCTTTCATCAAACATCTTATGCCAGGAGCTTTCCCCTCCTTTACCTTATTACACAAGTGGTATCATTAGCTTATGGTCTGATGTTATTTTTGAAATAGAGGAGGGAGAGATCATAGCAATGGAAATCCCAAATGCCATAACTTTGTTATCAGCACTACCCCACTTGTTTCCACATGATCCACGTGAGGCTACCTATAAACCATGTAGCTTGAGATTCACTTATTTATTCATGGTCTCCTAGATCTTACAATATATTCATAAGGGATGAGGAGGTGAGAAGACCAATTTTAATCAAATAAATAAAAGAGTATATTATTACACCTGAGAAAAGTCCCAGGACAAAAAAAGTACAGTTGAATACGAACTGATAGTAAAGAAACTCGACCCAGATTGGGGGGTCAGGGAAGCTTCCCCAAAGAAATAACACGTGAGTTGAGATCTAAGTGATGAATAGAAGTGAAGCCCATAAATGGGTGTGTCCTTCCTAAGGAGGGAACAGCACACGCAAAGGCTCTGGGTAGAAGAAGAGGCATATTGCTTTCAACACCTAGCAGTTGGGGCATACAGTGAGGGTAACAGAAGGGTCCAAGAGGAGTAGCCTGGGCCCAACTATGCTGACCATGCACCACTCTTTTTTATCTTATGAATCAGAGTCCAGCAGGATGGAGTCTTATCAGATTTGTGTTCTGAAAATCTACTACCATGTAGAGAACCTGCTGGAGGGCCCCAGGAATGATAGAGAAGAGTCAGGAAGCTATTGCTATCATGGGAGCAGGTGATGGTGCCTTGGACTAGTGTGGTGGTCACAGAGGAAGACAGAAGTCAATCAGTTTGATACCTGTTTGAGGAGGTAGAATTAGTAGGACATGCTGACAGATTTAAAGAAGTGCTATAGTCCCAGAGTCCCAACTTCTGCACTGACCTAAATAAGTGTGTAATTATTTGCTTAATGTCTGTGCATCTCTCCTGCACAGACAGGGGATGTGCAGGAGAGGGTTGGAGATGCCTAATTGCATGAGTGATGGTGCCATTTGCCAAGATAGGGAAAAGCGCTTGGAGGAAATTATAGGTTTGGTGGGTTATGTTAAGATGGAAGGGCTCGTGGCACAACAAGGTGATCTCTGGCTGTACCAGTCTAGAATTCCAAAGAGAGACCTGTGTTGAAGAGAGGAACTGAGGAGTCATCAGCAGAGTAGGAATCAAGGCATGGGCATGAATGAGACAAGTCTGGAAGAACTGGAGAGTGAGAAGAGGCCTAGGATAGAGATATCCAGAATGCCATCATTGAAAGGACTCACTTTCCAATCATTTAAAAGAAAAACATTTTCTGAAGAAATTTAGCAACTTCTTAAAATAAAATTTCTCTTAACCAAATTTTGAAATATTAACATCAGTAAGAAGGTTAAAAAACAAAATAAAAAACCATGCACCTCTCTGGTCCCCCATGAATCTGTAATGTTTTACTTATTTTTTTAAAAAAATTCCAAAGCGTGCAAGGTATTGACATTTGTTTAAGTCTAGGGGTGGACACATAGGTGCTTGTTGTATGTCTCTGTAATTTCTGTATGAATGAAATATTTCATAATTAAACAGTAACAATAAATGTTCCAGGAAATAAAGACTAAGTCAATAAAAATTCAGGCCAGAAAATTAAATACCAGAAGCAGTTAAGGGAAAAATAAATGATTAGAGATATGGCCAAGGAGTTGCTTGGTCCCAAAAGGAAAGGTTTCGGCCCAACCTAAGAAGATGTGCCCTGAAAGATTATGCTGATATGTTTGCAGGAATTTCCAACATTATAGAGACTATAACAAATAAAATCTTGGCTCTATTTATATTTCAGGATAATGAGAAGCAAGAAGTTGGCCAATATTATTTGTTTTGGCTGCACATAAAAGTCATTCGTCTGGTTTAATGAATAGATGAATAGCCCTCTATATGCAAGAATATACTTAAAATTTGGAAAAAAACTATGTCTGACACAAGACTAGTGATCTACAAGTGATGTCTACTCGGAAATGACTTTGGTAGTGTAACAGGACAATGAAACCATTGTCTGTCTCCCCAGTACCACCTCCTACCACGAAAACCACTGTCCCTTCCTCTCCACTACCCCCAAGAATGGGTAAGGGAGGACTGTAGAAGAGTATCACCTCTAAAAACCTACTCTGGCCCTTATATTAAGGGATGTATGGCCCAATGATGGACCTTTTCTCACAGTACCTAGAAGAAAACAAACTCCATTGTTTTGAGAAACTATGCTGAAGAGATGTGGAGACAATTAGAAAAAGAAAGGGGCATAGCTGTAGCTCAAAAGGGTGCTGTATGGAGTGCTACACCCAGCCCTGATTTTCCTACTGAACTGCAAGGTTGCCAGCCCCACCTTGGACCATTCTGTTGGACTCATCCCTATGGTGTTCCTCTAGTATTAAATAACTCAGACTTAGGGAAATGGTTAATGATGACCGAGTCCCTTGGACTACGTGTTGGGGAAAGGGAAGGGCTCTAGGGTGAGGGCAATCCCTGGAGGACTGAAGGGACAGCTAGCTGTACCGTGAAGGCTTGAAGAAGGGAGCCCTCCTCCATGGTTCATGGGCCTGAGGTAGAAGGTCTGTTATTCATGGCATGATGGCTATGAAAGGTTTAATTTCTTGAGGAATCTTTTATTGGGTTCCAAAAAAATCATGGTTAGGTTATAATTGTTTTTCCCTTATAGGCTAATAGTTCCTTTTTGTTTTTGCCAAATTTCAGCAAAATCTGATGAACCCACATAACTGTGTATAATGATATTATAGAAGGGAAAAAAGCATAGGTAGGCCCAATGGAAGGATTCCTTCACTTTTTATAGTGGGTTGAATAGTGTCCTCCAATAATTCATGCCCCACCTGGAACTTCAGAATGTGATCTCATTTGGAATAAACCTTTGCAGATATAATTAAGGCAAAGATCTCTAGATTAGATTATCCTGGATAGGGTGTGCCCTAAATCCAGTGACTAGTGTCCTTTCTAAAATGCAGAAAGGAAGCAAGCCTAGGGATGAAAAGACCATGTGAAGACAGAGCCAGAGATTAGAGAAACCCATTGGCCAAGGAGGAACGTTAAGGACTGCCTGCAGGCGTCAAAAGCTAGGAGAGGGGCATGGAATTCATTCCAGAAGGAAGCAACCCTGCCAAAACCTTGATGTCAGACCTCCAGCCTCCTGAACTGTGAAAGAATAAATTTCTGTTGTTTTAAGCTGCCCAGTTTGAGATAATTTGTTACAACAGCGCCAGCAAACTAACACATCTCCACAAACGCCCTTGTGAGGTTGGCAACATTTCTTTGAGAGCAACTGGAATCCTTGAATTGGGGGCTGAAAAGAGCAGTACAGTAGACAGTGGCCTGCTACCGAAAGCTGAGGAACAGAGTGGAACATGAGCAGTCAAGTAGACTGCTTAGAAATCCACATAAGGGGGCGCCTTGGTGGCTCAGTCGTTAAGCGTCTGCCTTCGGCCCAGGTCATGATCCCAGGGTCCTGGGATCGCGCCCCGCATTGGGCTCCCTGCTCCGTGGGAGGCCTGCTTCTCCCTCTCCCGCTCCCCCCGCTTGTGTTCCCTCTCTCTCTGTCAAATAAATAAAATCTTTAAAAAAAAAAAAAAAAAGAAATCCACATAAGTCGGGGCGCCTGGGTGGCTCAGTTGGTTGGGCATCCGACTCTTGATTTTGACTCAGGTCATGATGTCAGGTGTTGTGGGGTCGAGCCCCGTGTCCAGCTCCAGGCTCAGCAGGGAGTCTGCTTGGGATTCTCTCTCTCTCTCTGCCCCTCGCCTCCCATGCCCGTTCTCTCTTTCTTGCTCTTTGAAGAGATAAATACAATTTTTTTAAAAACAAAAGAAATTGACATAAGTTTAGTCCTCCCACTTCCCCCAATAATGCTAAAGGAGGTAATCCAAAGAAAGAAGGGAAAACGGATGCTTGAGTTCCATTAGAATTCCCCTTCAGGTACAGGAGTGTCCCCGATGTCCACGTCCCCTTCTCTTCGGTCTTCTCCTAATGGCCTTCAGACTTCACGCACAGCAGAACCATACATCTCCCCTGTGTCCACATTCATGCTGTTCTGAAGATTGTACATAACTTGGGATAAAGCAAGCTTAAATTTCAATTAAGGTCAGACAAAACTTCTTGGGTATTGGCAGAGAATGAGCTATCAGGTAAAGCGCTGGTTTCCTCACTTATAACAATAAAACAGTTTATTGAGATATAATTCACATACCATGCAATTCACCTCAAGTGTACCATTTAATGGTTTTTAAGTATACTCACACTTGTATAGCAATTACCACAACAACTGGAGAATGTTTTCATCACCCTAAAAAGACACCTCATACCCATTAGCAGTGACTCACACTCCCCCCCACATCCTTAACCCCCATCCCCATCCACAACTGTTCCCTCACTTTCTCTCTTTTCTGGATGTGGATGTCAGGCACCTAGCCCTGAGAGTACTTGGCAGCCACCTCTAAGAAGAAGGCAGCTTTAGTATAAAACTCATACTGCAGGAGGCAAGATGGAGACATAGAGAGAAAACCATGATATCACTAAGCTGCTGAATCACACCAGCCCTGAAGTCGACCCTACCCTCTAGATTTTTGAATCATATGAGCCAATAGGGGTCTGTATTATTTTAGCCAACCTGAGTGGCATTTTCTCTTAATTGTAGCTAAAAGCATCTTCACTGATATAATGACTCATGACAAAAAGGGACAAAGCAGTAAAAAAGACCTAGGATTTGGATTTTGGTTTCTTGTTTGGCAACTATTTCTGATTGTCTGCCAAGGGCCATGCACTTCCATGGGCATATGCTGGCCACATACTATCAATGGGATGTTAGATAAGTCTTACTCCTTTGTGCCTCCGCTTCTTCATCTCTAAAGGAAGGGATAATGGGAATAGAGGGAATCGACTTGGTTATTTCTAAGCCTCTTCCTGCTCTGATGTGTAGACTTTATTTTTAAAATGAGTAATATCATCCCTCTAGCGTTGTTAATTCAGTCATCTGTTCATTAACTGAAAAAAATTGGAAATCTGCAATGGACTGAGATCAAAAGGATAAATAAAGGCATGCTCCCTGATCCTAATGAGCCCAGAGTTATCAGGGAGCTAGATATGTAAGCAACTAACTGTAACAAGTGCCATGAGTGATAACGAAGATGTATGTGTGGGTCAGGAAGGGTTTCAAGGGGGAAAATGCACGTGAGCTGAGGACTGCAGATGAGTAACAAGTTTAGAGGCAGATAGATGGTGGGAAAGAGAGCAAGTTATTTTTATATGAGTAAATAATATATATAATATGAATATATTACATGAACATATCTCATATAATTACAGGTAAGAGAATAGATTTAGAAAGTATTAGTTACAAATGCAAATGTGAGAAAGTAATGGTAATCAATGACAGCAATAAGAACAATAATATTAAAATCTAGTGTTTACTGAGTATTTACTACATCTGGCACTATTTTATTCCATTTTAGGTATGGTCTTTCCACCCTCACACAGCCTCATGAGGTACAGCATTGCTCTCCCAATTTTGCTAAGGGCAGCACAGAGAAGTAAAATGGCTCGCTCGGGTAGTAAGCAGTGGAACCAGGCTACCAGCCCAGGTGAGCTCCCCAGAGCCACGGAAATAGACAGCTGCTCACGCTTCTGAGAATTCTGATTCTCAGAATCCAGTGAGACACTGTACTGGAAGAATCTTTTTAAACCAAGTAAGGTGTACCTGATCTACCAACCAATGAAGGAAGAGTCAGTATATAAAATATTTAAAAATAGTTGGAATGTGATAGGATACATAATATTACAAGGATAATATCAAAGGCATAGTCATGGGATGAAAGAGGCAGTGAGGAGTCCTGGTGGAGTCTGCTGTGTGAGTTTTGTAATGTGGGACTGTAGAGTTCTTATCTCACGGGGGAGCATCAACAAGGCGAACAGCATGGGAAGTGCTGGTCCTGGTGCCCAGCTCATAGTAAGCAGCCGATAAACAACTGTAAGTATATGTAAGTTCTTGTTTCGGGAAGCTATTCAGTAAAATCAGCAGATTTAATGAAAGGATGTACAGGAAAAGCACTTTGGGGAAGGACACAGTGCTCTCCAGAGACAGCTTCTTTACTACAACTGATTATGAGGCATTTACAGACTAGAAAACTTGTTTTCCACAGGTGTTCATTCATGTTATTCATCAACAGAACCAAGTCTCTCTCTTTTTTTTTTTTTTTTAAAGATTTTATTCTTTTTTATTTTGAGAGGGAGAGATAGAGAGTGGGAGAGCATGAGTCAGGAGGGGCAGAGTGAGAGAGAATTCCAAGCCCACTCCATGTTAAGTGTGACCATGACCTGAGTCAAAACCAAGAGTCGGACACTAACCAACTGAGCCACCCAGGCACCCCCAAGTCTCTTTTTTGCCGTCGTATTATCTTTCACATTCTAACTTGGCAATCACTAATTGTAGTGACAAAGTCTTCTCAGAAGTAGTTCCATTGCCAAATCACTAAGAAACCAACTAATTACACCTGAACTATTTTAAATAAATTGGTCCAACGAAGACACATTTGGTAAGTGCCCTTCAAGAAGTAAGGAAAAAGTATTCCTCTGAATTGAAACCCAAACTCTATGTTTTTGCAGAGAAATATTCGTTTTGTAGAACTCTGGTCTAACGGGAGTGCTTCTTCTGGATTCCATGTCTACCTTCATCTGACAGCAAGACCATGCTGCTCTTAGCCCCCATCCTTCATGATTCTTTGAGACTCAGGTGTTATAGACTGAATGTGTCTCCCCAAAATTCATCTGTTGAAGTCCTAACCCACAATGTGAAGATAATTACCTTTGGGAGGTGATTAGGTCATGATAGTGGAGACTTCATAAATGGGATGAGTGCCCTTATAAAGGGAACCCCAGAGAGTTCACCAGCCCTCTTTCTGCCATAAGAGATGTTAGCATCTGCAACTAGAAGAGGGATCTCCCCAGAACCCCACCACACTGGCACCTTGATCTCAGACTATCAATTGCAGAAATAAATCTCCGCTGTTAACAAGCCCCCTGCTCTGTGGCACTTCCATAGAGAAGCCCGCATTAAGGCACCAGGTTAGGACACCTCTTCTCCCAGGTTAAGACTCCCTCTGCCCCCAGGTGCCAAGTTCCATGTCTGGCTCTGGGTGGGCACCTTACGCTTAGCATGCCTCTGTCCCTCCACTACCATCTTGAAAACCCACTTCTGTCTGTCACCCCCATGAAATTGTGAGCTTCTTCCTCATGTTTGTACTGTGTCATAGTAGAGAGAAGACAGATGTTGAAAGAATAGTCATTGCGTGGATAAAAAACTTCATTTCCCTTTGCAAAAAAAAAAAAAAAAAAAAAAAGATGAAGTCAAAGGGAACTACCTCATTGATTTGAGTTGCCCAGATTCTTCCTGTCCCCACACATGTGTTAGTGTCATCATTAACATCTCCATGAACACAGTTCTGCAGGAATTTGAGGTGACTGCTTGGAAATTCCATCTCAGCATTTTTGAAGCATTGTTCACCCCAAGGCCAGGCACTTGGGTAAAGATGTTACTGAGAGAGCTGATCTCCAAATTTCTTGTCAGAGGCTGCATGAGAAGGATGGAGAAATGGGAGAAATCCTGTAAACCGTGGGATTCCGGTGTGTTTTGTCAGGAGAGCCTAGAGTGCTCTGTTTTCAATGTCAGACAGGACTATATTCACATCACTCTTTTCCGGTGGTCATGAATCTTATCTTTTTTTCACTTCCGGGCACAGCTGCGCCTAACCTTTAGTGCGTGGAGAACAGTGAATATTCCTGGAGATGCAGCAGGAGGTCTGTCCCTGATCGGCACAGAGCCAGAAAGTGAGGTCTCAGGTGCTGGGTGACCAAGGAGACCCCGAAGACACCCAGCGTGAGGCCAGGAGAGCGGAACCAGCTCCTCCCATCTGCCCTCCTTGGTCTTACACCTGAGGCACCCCTGGCCCAGTCTCTAATACTGGGGTCCCAGAGAGGAAGGCAGGGCAACTCTCTCCCAGACGCAGGACGTGGGGGCCTCAGCTTCCTAAAGTGAAGGCCTTTCTCTCTCAACTTGAAACACATCGTAGCCCCACAAGTGTCCCAATTACTTCGTCATTTATTAGTTACTGTACTTATGTGTGAGGTTTTAATACGCAGGAATGGGAAGCCACATTTCCTATGACTTTAAATGAAATTTTAATATCGGATCTTTGTATGTGTTTTCCACAGCAGTAAAAACAGATGATTGGCCAAAAGGACAAATTTAGTGAACAAAATATTAGCATTATAAGCACTTCCAATATACTTCCCTCTTTTCTTATCTCATGTAGAGGAAAAACAATATTTGCCTACAAGCAATTTTTGCCTCAAGGACCATAGGAATGAGAGGCAATACTCCTTGGTAGTTGTCCAAAAAGCTTATTAAAAACATGACATGATTATTTTCTCCAGTGCTAAAGCATACTCCAAGTGTAGGTTCAGCAGTTGATAAAGTCACACTTTGAGCTTGGTTGCTATCACTCTAGAAGCTGCCAGGTCCCAGACCCTTCTCCCCATCCATGCCCCAGGCCCCTCTACTCATTTCCTGCCATTAACATGTGTGGAGAAGGCTTTTATGGTTGGAGGGCTAGAGGCTGACCTAGAGGAGGAGGGGCTGATGCATGGGCATTCTGGAGACCACACTGTGAGTGTGAGCCAGGATGTCGTCTGAGCTTTTCCAAGTGGCTCCTTGGACAGCTGTGGTAGAATGGGTGCCAGAGGAGGAAAGGAGGAACAGGGTGTTGACTACGGCAGACCACTGTGATTGGTCTGTGGAAATGTGTGAGGGGTCCCCTTTGGACATACTTGGAAGTAACTGGGGCATTTGAAAGGAGAAGAACCAGTTCCTTCTGTTAATTTGATTGGAGAGTTCATATATTTGTATATATTATATATGTGTATACATACATTTAATATGTAATAATATATATGTATAAACGTATACGTGTATGCATATGTATATATGTAATATATCGTGCAGTTAACATATATCATGTAACAAGTGTTATAACATGTTATATCATATATTACATATTGTACATTGTATATAATATAGTATTATTTAACCTCTATTAAATTTAGGCTTATATGGTGGTACATACAACATTGTATCTTAAGATAAATAGGTAATAAATATCTATGAATGAAAAAGCATAATTTTTAGGATGCTAAGGTTCTGTCTAATGCCTTTATACATTAGACATGCACAAAGAGACAGTGGATGAGTTTATCCTTTTGCTTAATTTCACATTTAAAAAATTTGTTATTTACTCTAATTCCCATAACACAAATTACTGATAAAATGATTTTTTTAAAAAGCACCTCCAGGGCTCCTGGGTGGCTCAGTTGGTTAAGCCTTCGGCTCAGGTCATGACCCCAGGGTCCAGGGATCAAGTCCTGCATTGGGCTCCCTGCTCAGAGGGGAGTCTGCTTCTCCCTCTCCCTCTGCCTTTCCCCCCTGCTCACGCTCTCTCTCACTCTGTCACTCACTCTCAAATAAATAAATAAAATCTTAAAAAAAAAAATCTTTAAAAAAACACCTCCAGAATGGCATTGTTTTAACTAAAATCTACTTATGTATTTAGTTACGCATGGTCCTTTATATTCTTTTGTTCATTCCTTTTTGTTATTAAAATGGACAAAAGTTTTGCAAGTTAATTTTATTGGCTGTATAAAGTAGCTGCTTTTCATAAGTGAAAATAGAAATGACAGGTTTTTTGCAACTACTCAGGGTTCTGTTTTCTTATAATCATTTTCTGTAGGACTGGACCATGAAAAGATGGTACTCTAGAATGATCACCCCAGAATTCAGGGACATGACTTTCTTCCAGCAGTTAGAATGCTGTGGTCATCCTCCTCTGCATCTCAGCCTTCCCAGCAATGCCGGGCTGTCGAGTGCTGCCCTTCCTAGGCCTTACGTCTCCCTTTACTCATGGTGGCCCTTTGACTTCCACCTGCAGAAGCCATTTCAACTCAGTTCAGAGGAATCTTATGTTCAGAGACTCCACCTGGAGTCACTGCTGTACCCAGAGTTCACATCAAGTTGCTTCATTTTTCTTCCATCTAATTCTTCTTTGGGAATCAGCCTTGGACCCCGGTCTCCTTGGAGAGACTGGTGTCCTGCCCCCAATTCCCAGTGCTGTAACCAGGGTCCTTCTGCTGAGAGAATCCATGACCAAAGTATTTCCTGAATCTCCTACGTCAGGGCCTCCCTCCACCCTCCCCACAACACCACCTGGAATTTCCTCCTCAGCTACCCTTTGCATGGAGCCCTCACTCCTCCGCACTATGGTGAGTTGTCACCAGACCCTGTAGGTACTGTATTTGGCCAGCTGGACCTGTCACCTTCCTGACACAGCCCTTCAATCTGTCTCCTCGGTGGGTGAGCCTGGTCTAGATGTTCTCAGTAGGAGCAAGAACCACTTGAGAAATATGTTAAATATGGACTGAACTTGTTAAAATTAGATTCCTGCTCATTCCTGAGATTCTGATTCAACAGGCCTGGGGTAGGATTAGGGAATTTTTCACAAGTACCCTACCTTATTCGAGTAGCCATCCAGGGACCCTGCTTTGCAAACTATTGATCTGGTCCCAGGCCCCATCCTGCTGAAGTTCATGGACCAGGATTCTGGAGCAAGCAGCATCCATGTAACACATATGGACACTGAAACACAACGAACCCCATCTGTTTGGGGCTTAAGTCACTCTCAGACACTAAGCTATGGTCCCAGGAAAGGGCGGGAGCTGGCCTTCCAAATAGACATGCCCCAACCTGGTATAATTTCAGGCATTTCAAGAGATCATGCCATTTTCAAACTTGGCCATACATTAAAGTGACCTGGGGTATGTGATTAAACTATAGAGGCAAAGGCCACAGCCCAACATTACTGAATCAACTTCTCCAGAATGGAGTCTGAGAGTTTCTATTTTACCCTGTGCTCTAGATAAATCTGGTACAAACCTCTGCACAGACCTGTCACTGATTTGGGATTATAGGGATACAGCATGTTCCTTCCTGGTATCTGAAATTCCTATTTAGAGGTTCTAGGCCCTTTGGCCTAAAGATTGTTTTATTCTTCTGTTAATATTAAACATCATTAAGAAAAAAGCCTGCTTCGAGTGCCAGAGAAAATAATTAACATTAAACACTACCATGCCGCTTTTGGGAAGGTACGGAGATGTTTCCTACCATGTCCCAACTGGAACCATAAGGCTGCTTACTTCCGCATTCCTCCAGATGTGCTCCTGAGCACTGTTCTCTACCCTGTGGCAAGAATGACTCTAGTTTAAAATAATTATTTTTACATGTATGGCCCCTCCACTAGATTGCACATTTTCAAAAATTGAGAATGTCTAATTTGTCTCTCTGTATCTTAGGCATTATCCAGCATAAAAGTGTTCAGTAAATGGTTGCTTAATACATAGAAGATAGTACTTTAAATCCTCACACCTCAAAGCTGGGGGATTTATCAGGTCTGTCCTCTGAGCAGGCTTTTTTTTTTTTTAATGTTATGTTAATCACCATACATTACATCATTAGTTTTTGATGTAGTGTTCCATGATTCATTGTTTGCGTATAACACCCAGTGCTCCATGCAGAACATGCCCTCTTTAATACCCATCACCAGGCTAACCCATCCTCCCATGCCCCTCCTCTCTAGAACCTTCAGTTTGTTTTTCAGAGTTCATCGTCTCTCATGGTTTGTCTCCCCCTCTGATTTCCGCCCCCTTCATTCTTCCCCTCCTGCTATCTTCTTCTTCTTTTTTTTTTTTAAACATGTATTTTATTATTTGTTTCAGAGGTACAGATCTGTGATTCAACAGTCTTGCACAATTCACAGTGCTCACCATAGCACATACCCTCCCCAATGGCTATCACTCAGCCACCCCATCCCTCCCACCCCCCACCACTCCAGCAACCCTCAGTTTGTTTCCTGAGATGAAGAATGCCTCATATCAGTGAGGTCATATGATACATGTCTTTCTCTGATTGACTTATTTCGCTCAGCATAATACCCTCCAGTTCCATCCACGTCGTTACAAATGGCAAGATTTCATTTTTTTTTGATGGCTGCATAATATTCCGTTATATATATATATACCACATCTTCTTTATCCATTCATCTGTCGATGGACATCTTGGCTCTTTCCACAGTTTGGCTATTGTGGACATTGCTGCTATAAACATCGGGGTGCACGTACCCCTTCAGATCCCTACATTTGTATCTTTGGAGTAAATACCCAGTAGTTGAACAGGCTTTGATATGGAGAAGGATGAAAATGTGAGGCCACTGCCCTCTCACCCCCCTACCCCCCCACAGACACACACCACACTCCAAGGGGCAAGAGAAAGTGGAAGATATGTTAGACAGATGCCAAAC
Organism: Mirounga leonina; assembly: GCF_011800145.1. Lineage (NCBI taxonomy): Eukaryota > Metazoa > Chordata > Mammalia > Carnivora > Phocidae > Mirounga > Mirounga leonina. The sequence goes on from NW_023270314.1 coordinate 30,172,273, forward strand.
ATTCATCTTTGGAGCCAAGGTCAATTCCAGAAAGGGTGATGCCTCTCCCATATCAGGATCCCTTTTAGGCTAACCCTAACAGCTCTTTCCAGGGCTTGCTTTGCAAGCAAGCAGAGGGGGCTACTCTGTAGGTTTTGGTTTAGGTGGTACCTAAAGGCCTACTTGCCCTAAACATTCAGTTGCTGATATTTAAATAAGAACAGGCTTATGAGCAGAAGATTTGGTTTGATGAGGATATTCGGGATTTATATTTGGAAACCAAATGTCAGTATCACGATGACAGACTTACATAGTAGCTCACTCCTTTGGTAGGATTCTCCCTTTATGTTATAAGTTAAATTGCTAGCATAAAAAGTGGTTACATTAAAAAAACACAAAACTCTTATGAATCTAGAAATTGATCATAAGAGAAAATCAGGAAAGACCATAAATACATGGAGGTTAAATAACAAGCTACTAAACAATGAATGAGTCAACCAGGAAATAAAAGAAGAAATTAAAAAAAAATACATGGAAACAAATGAAAATGAAAACACATTGGTCTGAAACCTCTGGGATGCAGTAAAAGCGGTTCTAAGAGGGAAGCTCACAGAAATGCAGGCCTACCTCAAGAAGCAAGAAAAATCTAAAATGAACAACCTAACCTTGCACCTAAAAGAGCTAGAAAAAGAACAACAAACAAAATGTAAAACCAGCAGGAGGAAGGAAATGATAATTTACAGAAAGAAATAATACAGAAACTAAAGAAATAATACAGAAGCAGAAAGAAATAATACAGAAGAAAGAAATAATACAGAAACTAAAAAAACAATAGAACAGATCAATGAAACCAGGAGCAGAAAGAAATAATACAGAAACTAAAAAAACAATAGAACAGATCAATGAAACCAGGAGGTGGTTCTTTGAAAAAAAAAGAATCAATACAATTGATAAACCTCTAGGGCGCCTGGGTGGCTCAGATGGTTAAGCGTCTGCCTTCGGCTCAGGTCATGATCCCAGGGTCCTGGGATTGAGTCCCACATCGGGCTCCCGGCTCAGCGGGGAGCCTGCTTCTCCCTCTGACCCTCTCCCCTCTCATGCTGTTTCTCTCTCGCTCGCTCTCTAAAAAAAATAAATAAAATCTTAAAAAAAAAAAAAAACACAATTGATAAACCTCTAGCCAGACCAATCAAGAAAAAAAGAAAAAGGATTCAAATAAATAAGGTTATAAATGTTGGCAAGGATACAGAGAAATGGGAACCCTCTTACACTATTCGTGGGAATGCAAACTGGTGCAGTCACTCTGGACAACAGTATGGAGGTTCCTAAAAAAGTTAAAAATAGAACTATCCTACAATCCAGTAATTGCACTACTGGGTATTTGCCCAATGAATACAAGAACATTAATTCAAAGGGATACATGTACTCCTATGTTTATAGCAGCATTGTTTACAATAGCCAAGGTATGGAAGCAGTCCAGGTGTCCATTGGTTGATGAATGGATAAAGAAGTGGGGTGTGTGTGTTTGTGTGTGTATGCGTGTAATGGAATATTAGTCATCCATAAAAAAGAATGAAATCTTGCCATTTTCAATAATATGGATGGAGCTAGAGAGTATAATACTAAGCAAAATAAGTCAGAGAAAGACAAATACCATATGATTTCACTAATATGTAAAGTTAAAGAAAAAGCAAATAAGCAAAGGGAAAAAAATAAGAGAGAGAAAGGCAAGTCAAGAAACAGACCCTTAATTATAGAGAATAAACTGATGGTTACCAGAGGATGGGTTAAACAGGTGGTGGGGATTAAGGAGTAAAAAACAAAACAAAACAAAACAAAAAACAAAAAAAGCCCCACAAAACTCAGAACATGGGATTGAGGTGTGACTTTGTCCTTTACACATTAAATATTGCAGAACATTGCAACACATCTTTCCTAACGTACTACATGCTGCAATATGTCAACATAAGTTTAAGAAAAAATGCAGGGAGGGCGCCTGGGTGGCTCAGTCATTAAGCATCTGCCTTCGGCTCAGGTCATGATCCCAGGGTCCTGGGATCGAGCCCCACGTCGGGCTCCCTGCTCTGCGGGAAGCCTGCTTCTCCCTCTCCCACTCCCCCTGCTTGTGTTCCTGCTCTCACTATGTCTCTCTCTGTCAAATAAATAAATAAAATCTTAAAAAAAAAAAATGCAGGACTGACTGTAAATCTCACTTCCAAACTGACTTTACCATTTTTGTTTGTTTAAGGTTTAAGGGACCTCTGTTTCATGTACCATATCTTTCTCTAAATGGAGGTACTCAATGTCCCGTATTTGAGGCTAATTCCTTACTGAGGTACCCCCTTACTCAGATACCTTGCTCAGATACCCCCTCCAGTTTGCAGTTAGGTTTTTTACAAGAACCAGAATCTTTTTTTTTGCTCCTGAACTCTCTATGGCAAGTTGAACTAAAGGATTCTTCCCTCTCCCACCTCGATCATTAGCAGAGAATTCAGGGTCAAAAAGATTCCATCAAGCTGGATCATTCCTTCCAGACAGCAAAGGGGGCAGCTGCTGACAACTAAGATGCTATGACATTTACTGCAATGTGGCCGGTCTAAAGCAGGACAGAAAATGAGTCAAAAGCACAATATTAGGGTGGGATGAGAAGCTCTATTATTCTTAAAGAATCAAGCAAAAGGAAAAGTAACTCCAGTTATCTCTAGGTGAGTAAGGCACGTCTCTGTGAGATGTGTTGATTCACAGGGGACCAAGTAACAGACCAGCCAGTCCATGGCTCTTACTGGCAGGGAGACAGACCTAGAATCACAATCCCACATTTATCTCATTTTGGACACAGGAGCTTGTCCTCTTCAGGAGAGGAGTCCTTCTTGCTACCTGAGACGGATCTGCCCTTCCACTATCTCAGGAGCACCAGCTCAAACGCTGGCATGGGCTGTCTGTGGGCATATGAACATGCTAAATCCACCACTGTCTTAAGAAACAAAAACTTTCCTCACGCCCATCCTCAAGAGTCATTTTCTCAAGGAAGTCCTTCCCTGGGCCCAGTACATCCTTCCTTCACTGTAGTCTTTGTCATTTTTGATTTATTTGTGTCATACTTTGATTAAAATATTTTCTCTTACCAAATTATAAACTCCACAAGAACAGGGATTATGTCTGTTTCTCACAAGTCTGTCCCTAGCACCTAGCACTAGGCGGGTACCCAGTAAGTGTCATAGATAAGATAAGCAGCTATGGAAAAGACTGGGTTTTTCTGAGGGAGGAGATGGGGTCACCAGATTTGAATGGAGGGCTACCTATGGGAAGGCAGAGTCCAGAGCAGAGGAACGTCTCAAGTGAAGGCAGAGTTCAAGAGGTTTTGTGTCGAAGCCTTCCTTTGCACAATCAAATTAGTCACAGTTTCAACCTTCAACCTTCCACTTTGGAATATCCCTCTGAGATGTGCCTCACTCTTCAGAATTTAACATCTCTACATAGTCCTGTGTTTGTGGGTTGTTGAGGGCTGACCAGGAAGGATTGCTAGAGAAGAGAAGGGCCCAGACCTCCTACTTTGCTGAGCATCTCATCAGAGAAGGGGCTGGAAGAATACTTCCCCACTGGGAAGGATAGAAGGTGGACTCTGCCTTGATCAGTAGATGGAAAGACACAGAAGATGATCTCAGTAAGACTTAATTTCTCCAATGTCCCATATAGGTTAGGGATATCCCCCCTTCCAGAATGAAGTAAGACAGGCCCCCCATAACACCAGGTTATAATTTTAAGACCAAGAAGTGCCAAAGTTATCTTCACAGTAGGATTTTAATCTGAAATGCTTTTGTTTGATAAAAGTCCATTTTTTATTACTCAACTTTTCAACTTCTTGAAAAACAGAGAAGCATCAGTTGATTTACCCAACCATTCATCTATTTATTCAGCAAATACATCTTGACAAAACAGCAACAGAACTTACAGTCTCAAGGGGAACCATGCAAACAAGCTATTATACAATGAGAAAGAATGAAGCAATACTACAGCATTGGGACAGCCAGATGTTAGAGGACAGTGCAGAAGTGAGCATGTATTTCTGTCCTCTTTCACACCATCTCTCTCCTACATTTGCAGACTAAAAGTTAAATGCTTTCATGGAACTTGGCAAGTTTTGGTTTGTTTTATCTCAGATTTAGTCTTCTGAAAATTAGGAAGTGGATTAATAATCATTTCCTGTCTTCCATCTCCTCAGAAGGCAAATAGGAAACTGGGGTTTTGTTGCGGTAGCAAGGGAATAAAAGAACAGCCAGAAGCTATTCATTTGTAGAGTGTAGATCACATAGGACGCAAGGATCAAATAGTCTGCCCTCTTGTACTAGGGATGAGGAAACAGGCCCAGGGGACCTGAATAAAATTCTGGGGTAATTATAAGAATTTTTCACCAACAAATGATGCAACTGTTATCAGCATTTTCCATTTGAAAAGAGTATGTGGTGTAAGTGACTTACTTGAACTTTTTAAAACAACTCCATGAATAGGTACAACTGTTATCCCCAAATAACAGATGAGGAAATTGAAGGATAGAGAGGCTAATCATTTGCCTAATTACCGCATAACTAATAAGTGTCAGAGCTGGAATGCAAACCTAGGATATCTGGGTCTAGAAATCAGAAACCAAGTGTTTCACTTCACCTGTCTGTCTCTTGTACATTTGGAGTTCATGCATATATATATATATATATATATTTTTTTTTTTAAGATTTTATTTATTTGTGAGAGAGAGAATGAGAGACAGAGAGCATGAGAGGGAGGAAGGTCAGAGGGAGAAGCAGACTCCCTGCTGAGCAGGGAGCCTGATGCGGGACTCGATCCCGGGACTCCAGGACCATGACCTGAGCCGAAGGCAGTCGCTTAACCAACTGAGCCACCCAGGTGCCCTCATGCATATATTTTTGTACGTATATTTGTACCTATAAATGTATTTAATGTAGTAATTCTCATTAAACATGTCTGGTTTGGGGTGATAAGTCTTTTCATTTGATTTTTCCAGATAAAGAAAATATGAGGTTCAGACTGACATGAATAAGTTTCTAACTCTCGCAGGAATGTCACAAGGGGTAAAATTTGCTTTTGGAGCACCTTGATACCCCTTTCCGAAAGCTGTCATGCTATTGTGCTTCCTGGCTGTGTCAGATCAATGTCAGTCCCTGTTCAAACACCTGTTGTGCAAAGCACCTCAGAGTGGCTGGTCGCCTGGCACATTTCATCATTCTCTCTCTGGGCACCGAAACTAGAGCTGGGCACCTAATCATGGTGACTCTTGACTTAGGAGGGAAAAAAACAGAGAAAAGCTACAAATTATCGTTAGGGATAAATCGCAGGTAATTTTACTTGACAACTCAGAAGTAGATAGCGTTTGTTGCAATATGCAAACCACGGGGCATTCTTCATTCACTCACTCACTCGTTGGATATAGATGTACTCAGTGCCTAGTGTCAGATGCTACGGCAAATGCTGGGAACACAGATAAGAATAACAGGGACTAGGGCGCCTGGGTGGCTCAGTTGGTTGGGCGACTGCCTTCGGCTCAGGTCATGATCCTGGAGTCCCGGGATCAAGTCCCGCGCCGGACTCCCTGCTCGGCAGGGAGTCTGCTTCTCCCTCTGACCCTCCTCCCTCTCATGCTCTCTGTATCTCATTCTCTCTGTCTCAAATAAATAAATAAAATCTTTAAAGAATAACAGGGACTGACTACTGAGGGGCCCGAAGTCTAATGGGGGCCAAATTGTGCAGTATGATATATTTCGGGAACCCAAACGAGGGCAAGTTTAATCATGGGACAGAAGGAGGAGAGCTTTGGAATCCTGTCCACCTGAGTCCCAATTCAAATTCTGCCTCTTGCAAGCCCCCTAACTCAGTCTCTGTTTTCTCATCTGAAAAGTGGGGATAAAAGCACCCACCTCACGGGGTGATTATAAGTACTAAGTTCCGTGTCCAAAACATGCTGATTCTCTTTTTCCAGCCTTCTTTGAACTTCCCCCACCCACCCCACCCCATGTCCCCAGCCTTCCAAGAAAAAAGATAACTGGAGTCGGGAAAGGTTTCATTCACTTAAGTGGTGATATGTGAGCTGGGTCTTGAAAGATGAGTAAAAGTGAAGTTGACGGGCAGAGTCAGCGGCAAGGGCTTCCAGAAAGTGGACAGAATACATTCAAAAGCACTAAGGCACGGAAGACCATGGTGTTGGGAAGCAGGGAGGAAGCGAGCAGTTTAGAATATGGGTTGTATAGATGGTTATAGTTGATTGGTGTCATGAATGTCAAGTTGGAAAAGGAAGGTGATGTGTTTGGTGACTCTGACAGGTAGGTGCCTGCATGTAATGCCATTTCCAGACCAGAAAGACAGAAATTGACATCCTTGGGGCTGGTGTTGAATGCTGACCACACAATGCACATTCTTCTCTCTGAGCTATCTTTGTGTGACATGTGGGCTCTGCTTTCCCTTTTCACCTCCTGGAGGGGACCCCAGCATCTGGCTCCTGGCGTCCCAATATTGGACATGAGACTTGGGTCTTCTGAGATCCTAGATCTAGTTTGATATTTTGTTTTGTGATCCAGTTGCTAGTTGTTTCATCATGTGAGAAACTGAGATGGTGAGTGATCTATTCAGCTATCTCTTTCCTAGTACCAGTAAGAAATAGTAGCCCATTTAGAGAACATAACACTAAAACTCAACCATAAATACAGTTCCTGGTATTACTCAGTTTCTCACATAAATCAAGTTCAAATTCATATAAAATAAAGTCATTATACTGACATTAGAATTCATGCAATTATGATAAAGAGATAATTGCTTTTATAGTAATTATTTTTAAAAATCATAATTTTAAGGCTAAGCATGCCCTTTAGGGTTTGCTACATTGTAGGCAGGAAAACAGTTATCAGTCTTAGAAAAGAAAATGCTCAGAAGAAAAGGGAGATGAGCTGTGGGAGATACTGAACTTGAAGCGGTGGTTCATGCTCCCGTCTGCCAATTATTGGCTCTGTGTCTTTGGACAAATCACCTAACCTCCCTGAACCTCAGTTTCCTTTCTCATTGAATGGGGAAAATAATAATATTATGGTTAGCTTATTTTAGTATCAAGTGCCATAATATATGCTAAGTTGCTTTGTAGCCTAAAGCCATTTTACTAATTATAATAATTATAAATTGGAAAAATAATCCATGTTAAAAGTCTACTATCAAAGAAAAATACTTACACAAAGTGTACTAAAATCACTGCCATCAAACTTCTTAACAATAGTCCATAAACCAAGGAACTTTATAGCACTGTCCTACGTCATTAAATAATTATTGTGTTCTATTTCCTTCATCAAGCATTCCTTTATGCTAAAATTTGGTAATCGGTATACTCTAGATCATCAGCCCTGGGAGATGTTCCTCCAAAAAGGGCTCACAGTCATGGAGAAATACTGTATGCTCCTTAGAGAGACTGATTAAAACTTCTGAGGAATCCCACAATAACTTTCAACACAGTGTTTTCCAAACTTACTGGAGCACAGAACTGTTTTCAAGTATTAGCTTTGGTTCAAAAGACTATATTTGGGGAATATTTTTCCATATAGTTTTCTTGAAAAGTATTAATGACAAAACTAATAACCATTCCTAGGTTAATATGATTTTAGTGCAGAGAGCTTTGATGTGTTAATATAATTTTGTGTTAATATATGTTAATGTGTTAATATAATTTTAGAGCAGAGAGTTTTGCTCAAGCCAGCTTTGTCAAGATGGTAGTAAATGCTATCTGCTCTGTAAGCTTTTTTCTCAGTTGCAAACATTTCATTTTCCTCCATCACTAGGTGAGTTTTTAGCACTGTCTGAAAATAACTTAAGTCAGGAAAACAATGTATCAAGAAATGTGCTCCATTTTTCAGAAGGAGAAAATGGGTCACTAAGAACTTAGTGATTTGGCCAAGGTCTCATAGCTCATAGGTGGTAGCTCTGAGAGTCAAATAAGCTAACTTCTCCAGAGCCAGTGAATGATCTGATGATAAATCAAATGTGTTTTACACTGTGGTCCTGTAGGTGTATTCATGTTGCTGGTTCGGGCTGTTTCTCATCGTTTCAAAGACTGGTTTAGAACAGACCTTTGAAGATTGTTGGGTAGGTTCAACAGAGCTGTCAATGACTCAAGGTTTGGGTTGTAGCAGGGAAGATAAAGGGCTGTCAGTTGTCTCATACCATCCAGACAGGACTTTGAGCTCTTCTTAAACTCTAATGGACAGTAGCTACAAAAGATGATATACTTGAACTTTGTCCAGCTCTTCACTGATTCACAGATGAATGCATCTCATTTTACCTCAACACACACCTGATATTAACAGTTTATATAGATGGGTAACCCATTGGACTCCAGCAAATGAGGCAATGAAACACTGTTTTTTATCTTTTCTGTATTAAGATATAGATGCCAAGGATTGATTAAACAGTTCATTAAAAAGTTGAATAGTTGCACAGTTAACGAGTATCTGTCTTGAATTGCATGATATTATCTTCATTTGGTTTTCTCTAGAATGACTTCTCATTTTAGAAATCTGGGTTTTGTCTTTAATGTTAGGTTAGGCAGAGAGAAATACACAGCTGTCTTGATGTGTCACTAATCCTCCCTCAATCCTACCAATTCTGACACTTTAGTAGCTTTATAAAATATGCTTATGTTTATAAAATAAGAATCAATGGGAGGTGTGATAGTGTAAACATAATCTAGTTTCAGCAAATTTAAAGGGACCTGAAAATTATTCTGATATATTCTAATTTCTCAGAATGGAAACTTCTTGTTATGACAAACTAAGGAGGTATACCATAAATGGTCAGGAGGGGGATAATCCGCTTTCATAAAACAAGTGTTTTTTTTATTTTTATGTTTTTTAAGGATTTATGTATTTTAGAGAGAGAGAGAGAGAGAGAGCACAGGCACACAAGCAGGGGGAGTGGCAGAGAGAGAATCCTCAAGCAGACTCCCCGCTGAGCAGGGAGCCCTATGTGGGGCTCATCCCAGGACCTGAGCTGAAACCAAGGGCCAGCCACTCAACTGACTGAGCCACACAGGCACCCCAAAACAAGTACTTTTTAGATACTGATTTTTATTTATATTTAGGCTCCAAAATGGTAACCCCAGTGAAGGTATTTATTGCATCATCCTTCTGTTGAATTTGCATTGTTGGATGGTTTTAGTACAATTTGATGCATATGTATGTGCACATGCATGTGTGTGTATTAATGTTGTTTTTTAAGTGTTCCTGATCATTATACATTATCTGGGTAATTTTTGTTGTTATCCTGTTTTTTGACGTGCTAAGGTGCTGCTGGTGTTTTAATCAATGGAAACTCTAAGTAAGAGAAGATGGTTCTAGGCTTTCATGGTATGATCAAACAGTGAGACTTACCATTCTGAATACAGTGATACTGGCCATGCCAGAGTTCAGAAAGCAATTTGTGTTGCCTGGTAATTTTGCTGAACCGTGGCATCAATTCTCCATTGGAGATTATTTTTTCCCCAAAGAATGACAAATGAATACTAAAATAAACAGAGGGTTGTGAACATATTTGTTTCACAGACCTTCTTTGAAACAAGAATTTTGCTTAACATCAGAAAATAGTTTTAATGTAAACAGTTTTCCCTAAAGTGGTAGGTTAATGCTTTTAATAAACAGAATTAAAATTACAGTGTTGTTTATTATATCCTAATTCTTTCTCCATATATACTGGGAATTATGTTTAAATTGAAGTCCCAGAAAAGAAATTACTGGAGATCCCCCACTCATGGTTAAATTCTACCAAGTTATTCCCAACTTCACTGATCCTAAAGTGACTTTAACTGTGAATGACAGGTTTTTCATTTGTACCTCTTCCTCATTTTTTTTTTCCTTTATGTCGAGTTCGTGTTTGATAACCCTAAACCTGGAGGCAGTTTGGAGTCAACCTACCTGAAAGGCTTTTTTACTGACTTCAAAGTGAAGATCAACACCTATTCCTGCATATAGGGTAGATTCAACAAATGCAACCTCGACTGATGAAGAGACCTAATTATAAAACCACCAACCAACCAAACAACAACAAAAACCCCAACTCACACCAAGATCTTCTCTGTTGTCGGGGACCCAGAAAAGAGGGAGCAGGGGCTGGTGGCTCCCAGACTTCACTCTGGCGGGACAGCTGGACAACTCAGCCCACCTGGGAGGATGCTTTTGTTTACATCTCAGGTTGCCGCCTGAGGATTGGTGGCTGGGCTGGAAGGGAGGGTCCGCAGGAAACGCGACACTGGGGATGCTGCCCCCTATCACATGATGGAAATTTCCACTCTTTGGGAAGGCGAAAAGAAAAGAAAGGAGGGTCTCTCAATCCACCCTTTTCCGATACTTCCCCTGGATCCCAATCGGCAGAGGTAGAAAAAGACACAGGTGAGTGAAACTTTTCTATTTTCGGCTAGGCTTACAGACTTGTCAGTGTGCAAACTTGTGGCTGGATCCCAGCCCGGATTGGTGTTCGTGCGCGTGTGTGCGTGCGCACACAGGGACACACACACACGTGCGGTCTGGTCTCCCAACCCTCTGGGGCTTAGGTTAGGCATTGTGGCTCTTTGTAACTTGTTTGTTGATTGACCCTAATTCCTCTTATGATTTTCCAAAGGATCAGGCTTTGGGTGGGTTATTGCAGGCTACTGACCGGACTGACTAGAAATTAAGTAAACCAGAGCATACGGAGTTAAGGGGACTGACTGGGAAGTCTCGCGTGTGACTTCCTTTGCAAGAGAGGTGGCTATGCCAAGGTAGCCCATTCCCGGGAGTTCAACCTCCGCCCCCGGCCCCAGATTCCCTTGGCACTTGGATTTTCAGTTCAGTGTCCTGAGACTGCCTTCCACAGCCGTGGCCGCGCCACCAGCCTAGCTCGAGTCAGCTTGGGATCAGGGTTGGCAAGTGCTACCCAAGTTGCGGGCCCATGTCCTCAGGGCAGGGACATTGGGTGCTGGACCTAAAATAGACCCGCTGTCCCTGACAGCTGGGCTGCCTGGGCCCGGCCAGCACGGTACCCCGGGTGGGGGGCTGCGGCCCTGGAAGTCCCCAGAGAGTCTCCTTCAGAGAGTAGGAAGGCGAGAGCTGTGCTGGATCTAGGGGCCGTGGCGGGGGGCGGTTGGAACACTGAGTCCGAAGCTCCGAGGGAGGAGGCGTCCAGCGCCGTGGGACTGGGAAGCCTGGGGCGCGCTGGAGAGAAGGCAGGGGAAGTGCAGAAACGCGGAGCGGGAAAGCCAAGGGGAGTTGAGGGGACGGGGAGGGGACACGGAGAGAGGGGAGAAGCCCAGGGAGTAGGGCGGAAGGCGAGAAGGGGTAAGAGGCCAGAGCCAGAGAGTGGAGAGTGTGAGGGTTGGAGGGAAATGGAGAAAAGAGAATGAATGAAGGGAAGAGAGAAGGGAGCCGGGACACAGGGAGTCCTTGGGGGGTGAGCTGGGAGCACGCCCGTGTCCGGTGAGAGGTGAGCGCAGGGACCAGCCGGCCGGGCGCTGGGAGCTGCACAGGGAGTGGCTCTTCGCAGGCCGTGGCACTGGAGGGTGGGCGCTGCGCCCTGCCACGGGCTGGGGTGGAGGCGCCGGGGCGCGCAGTGCGCCCCGCGGGCTCCCATCCTCTCTTCGCGATCCAGCAGGGAGAGTGGGGGAGTGCCCCAGATGTGCGGTGTGTGCCGGGACAGCCCAGGAGATGCGCACCGCTTCTGACTTGGTTAGAGGAAAGGGATAAATTAAATTGGGAAGCCCAACCTGGGAGGCTTGGTCACTGGTGCGCCAGGGTGTGTGCCCCGCAGTGAGGGGGCAGTAGTTGGGACCTTGAGAGGCTTGGTGGGGACCTGGAGATCCTGAGCCACAGTTCTAAGCACAAGTGTTTAGATACCTGGGCCCGGTTGCACCGGAGGATGGGGTGGCTCTTGATGTCAATTTCTCAGTACAAAAGTGAATCTCTACCGGTCTCAGGAGCATCTTCGATCTTGAGAAAAGAGGCGTAGGGGTAGCTGCGGCCCTGGAGGTGTAAGCGGACCCTCTCCTGGCGCAGGTCCTATAGACACCTTTTTGCTACCCGCCCCCCCCGCCCCCATCACCGCCCGCCTCCCCTCCAGGCTCCGGGACCCGCTTTCTTTGTTATGCACTTCAAACTGGTGCAGCTTCTCACCCTTGGGTGTGTGTGTGTGTGGGGGGGTAGTCTTGAGGACCTGTCTCCCAATTTCCTGGTTTCTTATATTCATATTTATTTGCTTCCAGGCAGCGCAGACAAGAGTCCTTATGACTGAATTGTCTTACGTTGTAAAAAGAACTTGCTACACCTTGATCACGATTGCCAGGGCCTGGTAGCTAGGGCTCTAGTTTGGGTTTGTTTGGTTATAACCTTTTATACTTAACTTTTGGGAGAGGTGGGGTGGGGAAACTAGCCTTACTGCAAACGAGTCCCTCAAGAGTCATGGAGATCCGTGGCCTCTCTCACACGGAACGCCAAGAAGTGTGCGCACGCACACGTGTGTAATATAGCTTCTCAAATGTTAACAAATGAATCTACAGAACATCTATGGTCTGGGTAGAAGTTTGTAAGGATGGAGAAACTGAAGAGGATATGTGAACTTTCCAAATTATTGAATACCACACGTTCAGAGACAGAAAGCTTTTATTGGGCTGATTCTATCACAAAACATTAAAAAGCAGGGAGATTGGTATAAGGGGATAGATAATTTTCAAGGCTGCTCGGATAGAGGAGCTCTTCTGCCAGAGTATGTAGTGCAAGGTGCTCCAAGGAGGCTAGTCTGTTCTAGATTAATGAGAACAATGGCTCACACATATATATCAATTATTATATTTGTTTTATGTTAAATCCTCATAACAACCTTATGATATAGATTCTATTATTATATTCATTTTACAGAGCAGGACAGAGACATATACAGTAGGGGGAACATAGAACCTCTTTGGAAATCCTATGTGGTCATTAATTATTCTTAAATCTAAACGAACAATTCTCTTTCACTTTGTACTTTATCAGGGACAGAACTGGACAGGTGACTTTTAGGGACCCAAAGCTGACCATTTGGCCTGTTACAGACTAATCCTAGGCTAAGAAAGCCAAGACATATGATCATATAGTTATAGACTGAATCCTTGCAGCCCCAGAACTAGAATTTTTCAACGAGTGACGTTTGAGAAATGCATAATATGGTTATGGTTACCTCTCAGTTTATCAAATGCTGAGGCCAAGCATAATAAATATAGCTGCTGTGGACTTCTGTGTTAAATGTTTTTCTTCTTTCATGTCATTGTCATTGTCTATTTCCTCAGTGTTTTTCAGGTGTCAATTCCTCTTTCTTTCCCCTTCTCCTTTGTACTGACTTGCTGATGTTTTCTAACTATTTTTTTTAAAACTTAAGCCCTTCTTTGTTTTTTTTTTAAATCTTTACATATCCAAAGCAATGATTTTTATGAAAAAAACAAAGGTGAATGGGATTTATGGCTACTTAGATATTTTTGATATTTATCAAAATAATACGGGTTTTTAAGATGTGCTTCATGTATCCCCTGACGTTACCTTACAAGCCACTACTACCCTGGTGACATCTGGTAGGAAGGTAAGGGGTGGGGTTTGGGGAGAGACCAAAGAAAGGAAAGGAGAACTCTCCAAGAGCCAGACTTTTAGCCAAGCCCTTTACAAATGTGAATCCCACTCAATCTTCACACAATCCTCCAGATTATAGGTGTTTGCTATCTCAATTTTACAGAGGAGGAAATTGAAGCCCGTAGAAATTAAGGAAATAACCAAGGGTCACCCAGCTAGTAAACGACAGTGCTGGGCATCGGCACAAAGTCGCTTCAATGCCAGAGTTCCTGCTTCCAATAGAGCCGGCAGAAAGAAAGTCGACTAGGAAAACAAAAACTTGAGGAGAAAAGAGGCTTACAAAGATGTTACCCTACAGGGTAGGATGTGCACGATGGGAGAAATGGAACTGCCAAATGTCTCTAGTGTGACTGCTAATCTTCCTCTGGTCTTCCTTCTACTATTTTTGTAATGACCTAATTCCATTCATTCATTCCACAAACAATCACCGAGTATCACTATCTTCCAGGAACACTGTTAGGGAGTTTCTTTTAACCCTGTTTCCCTAACACCTACCACAGTCCTGGGCAAATACTAGGGTGCTCAAGAAATGTTTGTTGAATAAATGAATTAGTCTAGGGGGAGGAAAGGATAAGCGAGCAAATAGTCACACTAACAGCATTTTGAGGGCCAGGAAAAATTCAGATTTGAGCATGCCACCACTGAAGCTGGCTTAGGAAAAGGGTCAGAGAACATTGCAAGACTAGGTAATGAGGTAGAAATAAAAGGAAGTGGGAGAAAAGTCCCAACAGAGACAGGCCTAAAGGGAGAAAGGAGAAAGTGGGAGCCACTCTGGGAACTTAGGAGTTCAGTACTGGGAAGTGGAACTCACCAGGGAGGAGGTTGGGAGGGAGGTGTGGTCTGGGAGGTCCTCACTCATCCTCTTTGCAAGGGTCCCAAAGCTCAGCCCCACCCTTGAATTTCTGAAGTAAACTGCGCTAACAAGGGACAAAATGACTGAATACAGAAATTAGCAACACAGTTTATTATTTTATCATTCTATGATGCTCCTATAATAGAGAACTATAGTTTTTTCAGACTCCTTATAATGTAAGGGTTTTAAACACTGCACTCAGATGGAAAGACTAGGCTTTGTTGTCCTCCATATGGGAAAATCAAATAATTTTTCTGTTTCTCAAGGGGATATTCTATTTTAACAAAGATACAGTTTACACAATCACAAAAATATTACCAAAAAATGCTTTTCTGTATTTTTCTGGCGGGGGAGGGGAGCTGGGGAGGATTTCTCGCTTTATTTTAGTTTTTAATGGCTTGATTTATTTTAGTGTGTTACAGAAGATTCTGGAAGTAAAAAATGTATTAAAAAAAATAAAGTGAGATAGGACATGGAGTGATAGTACTGATATCAACCTCCTAGCTCCAAAGTAGATGTTTATGCCAGTTAAGATTCTGGCTTTTGATAGCAGACTTGGAAAACACAATTCCCAGGGTCTCTTGTTTCTTTAGGGATCTTTTATACCACTCTTTCATCCCAGGCTCAGAGGTCTGCATAGCTCTTCACCATTTCCACGCTTGTGAAATACTCACAGTCACACTGTTATTTGGAAGGGAATTCAAAGGGTGAAGGGAATCCACAAATAATCCAAAACCTAATTTCAGTTAATACATTAAATCCTCCACTTTTTAGCATTATATCCTTGGGCAAGATTTTTAATCTTTGTGAGCCTCCATCTCTTCAGCTACAAAATTGAGATCATAATAGCACCTACTTCATGGGATTGTTATGAGGATTAAATGAGTTAACATGTGTCAAATGCTTAGACTAATGCCTGATTCATGGTGAGCTCTCAATGTGAGACAGCCATTACTGTTAATGGTGTTACTCTGCCACCCAAAGCATTATTTGAAATGTTAACAAATGTCTATACTAGATGTTCTTTGACAGTGTGTTTTCCTCTGTCATAACTAAAATGAAGGAAACAGAAGAGAGGAAATGAAAAAAGGGATAAATAATACTCACACAGGACAGTCCAGCCCAGAATAACGTCATTCCCTGTATAATAAGATTGAAATGTTCCCTTATTTCCTGTTGGCTATTCACCCCTATTTCTCCTGATAAATCTAGTGTGTATCTATCATTAAAATGAACATCATCTCCAGTTCCCTTGTTTTCTCTCCTTTTTGCCTCTTTTGGTCACTCTTGTCTCCATGGTGCTCCACACAGTGCCTGGCACAAACAGATACTCATGCATGTTTGCTGAAGGAAGGAAGGAAGGAGAACATCTTGTGTTTTTTACAACAGTATGTATTCTTCAAGGAAGCATGTTTTCCCTGAAATCTGAAAGGCCTTTGCAAAGTGAATTTATGCAATACTGACAGCCAATGTAAATATTTTTTTAATTAAATTGTTTATTCAGTGTGCATTATTGCAGACAATGAAGCATGCAGGCTGGGGAATCCGGGCCTGTGGATATGAATGCCTGCACCATCATACAACTGGGCTTCCTGGATTCAGATCTTGGCTACTTCCTATTCTGGTTCTCCCACTTTCTACCTGAGTGACCCAGATAGAGCTAGTTACTTAACCTGACTGCTTCCTTCTCTTCATCTGTACAATGAGGGAAATATTTCCTACTTCATAAGGATTTTATGAGGGTAAAATAGAATTATGTATGGCACATGGTGAGTGTTAGAAACCCCTCCAATCAGATGTAAACTAATACCTACCTTATAGAATTAGTGTGATGGCACTGCATGGCACATAATAAACCCTCAAAAATGTTCCTATTCCTATTCCAACTCCTTACTTCTGTTTTTCTGCAGAGGAGTTGGGGCCCTGACTTGGCATTTCCATTTTTTTGGTCCATTGAAAGTCTTATTGATTCTACCTTGCATTTCAGGGTAACTTCCTCCCTACCCACCCTGTGTTTGTCCTGTCATTTTGCCTTGCGTCATTCGCGCCTTTTTACACGGCATACTCCTCAGGACAAGGACTTTGCTCTTTGTTTTGGCATAATTTTATAACATTGGGTACACTCACGGTACTATAAAAATGTTAAAGAAGAAAAAAAAAAGATGTAATCCCCCAAGAGGCCACTTTGGCCAACAGCTGGTCGGGCCGCGGCTGTGTTTGCAGTGTGGGTACTCCCCGCGCCAGCCTTCCAGCAGCATCTCTGGCCGGGGCTGGGGCCTCACTCGGGGTGTGGGGGGCGTGCATCCTTCGCCGCCGCCCTGTGTGCGCCCGCCGCTGGGAACTGGAGCTGGGTCGCCGCGCCAGGGAGGACCGCGGGCGGCCGCCGCCTTGGGGACAGGCACCGCTCCCAAGTTTGCCTGCTTTTTGCTGCGCCTTCGCTAGAGAAACCAGGCGAGTGAGTGAGATGAACTCGGAAAGAGAAGTAGAGAGGAACTGAAAAAGGAGGGAAGAGGGAGGGCAGCCCGTTCTGTTTAAAGAAGGGTTTCCTGCATTCGACGCGGGGCTACACGTGCTATGGTCTTATTTTCTGGAATTTCTCCAAATGGAAAGGAATGTGGTCCATAAATGCAGAATGTTCTTATAAACTGTATGATCCGGCTGATCTTGATTGTTACAGTGATCTAACTAAAAGCATTTGTGTTTCCAGCCTGGCTTTGTGAATGCCTGAAAAGCAATCAAATGGTTCACAGCACTACATAAATGGAGGGATTTTATTATAGTCCTGAGAATACATTTCATCCTTATACTATTCCTTTTGGTTTCTGAAGCAATTTTTTAGAAATGGCACACTTAAAAAAAAAATACCTGACACTTCTTTGGCATGTGTCACTATGCTCTATTTAATTATACTTGCTGTACAGAGGGGTCCATGCTATGGTGGACTTACCTGTATTTAAACTTTTTATTTTGCAGTAATTATACAGTCACAGAAAGTTGTAAAGGTAGCACAGAGAGGGCCCATACATTTGACCCAGTTGCCTCCAATGGTTACATGGGATGTAATTTTCGTACAACATCAAAACCAGGAAATTGATGTTGGTGCAATATGTGTGTACAAAATGGATGTATAGTTTCCATGTCATTTTATCACACACATATTTGTGCAGTCACCACCATAACTGAGATACTGAACTTCCATCCCCCAGAAGTTCCCCCTTTTGTGATTCCTTTAGAGCCACACTCGCCTCCTTCTCCCTTCCACAGACAATAAGATATCTTCCGTCTCTATATTTTAATTGTTTTGTGAATGTTACATAAGCAGAATCATACTATCTGTGATCTTTTTGAGGTTGATTTTTTTTTTTTCATTTGGCATAACATTCTTGAGATCCATTCAAGTTGTTGAATCTAGAGTTGGGTCCTTTTTATTGCTGCATAGTATTCCAGTTGTTTCACCCTATTTAGTGGAGGGATTTTTTCTCAATTGATATATTTGTCTAGAACTTCAGTTGGATACGAAGGATACTCGGTAAAAGTGTGAGGACAAAATTTGAATGTTTTGAACTTCAGAATGGCATTTGTGTCTGATAGGTCAAAAGGGGTGTATAAACTACATTTTAATTTAAAACAGAGACCACTGGAGGAGTGAAAAGGAGAAAAGGAAGGTGGCAGAGAAAAGTATGTAGTTAGACAGTTAAGATATAAAACCTGGCATTTTTTAAGATTTCCACACCAATAGGATAATCTATTCTGTGATTTTTAGCTTTAGTTAGGACAACTCAGATTTCTTGAAGCTAATTTTAAAAATTCTTCTGCAAGAGAGAATTCCCTGCCAGTCTGTGCTCAGTCACATAGCTGATAACTCAGGGGCATGATTGGAAATGACCATGAGTGGCTCTCCAGTTTGATAAGGGGTCACCAGAGTCAAAATGGCATCTTTAGCCTCAGGGCAACTATCAAGGGTCCTGAGACTGTCAGTGTTCTACTATTCTGGCCATTTGCCCCACACACCAGTGGGAGGAACATCTCCCAGAGTTCACTTAAGTCAGGTTTTAAAAGGAGGATGGGACTCTTCACCTGTACACCCACAAGCAAGGGGAACCTGGACTCTCCAAAGGCTGTAACTAGCTAAGGGAAATACCACACTTCTGAATAGTACCTGGAAGAGTTTGGCTCAATCCCTCCCTTCAGCCAGTACCTATGGGAGAGTTCTTACCCTGACTTGACTCTGTCCTCCCCAGACAGAGGAGAGAACAAAATAGCCACTACTATCTGAAAGTATAAACACCCCTTTGTGTTTTTAGAATTCCACACTTTGGGCTTTCAGAGACATATTGTCAATTCACAAAATAACAGTATTATCAGTCTAGAGCCCTGACTAGATCCAAGACTAACTGAAGGTATTGTGCTTAAGTCATTTTAATGATTTCTGTTATCAGAAAAATATTCCTTTTTCCAAACCCTGCCAGTAGATGGAGGGTAGGGAGGGATGCCGGTCGCAAAGCTTAAACATATATAGAACTGTCATAACTGAAATCATTTATAACTCTTTTTTATAGGCAAATCTGCTTTCCTCAATCTTTCAAAATGGGAGACAATCTTTGTACTGTCTGTGTAATTTATTTTATTTTGTGTAAATGTTAAGATACCTCACATAGTTTTGCAGGCTGTTCTTGTGGATTATAACCCCTGTATGTGGACCCTAAGGTCCCACAGCATGTGGTAGGGCAGATAATGCAATCTTGAGGGAATGAACACCTTGTTGTAGGTCGGGAGACTGAACAAAAGACCTGTTGAATTCTGTTTACCTCTCTTATATTGTGTTATTTACTTATTTAACTAATGATGACAGTCATTCCAAGGGTGTGGTATGAGATGCAGACACAGGTTCCCAACATCACAGGCTTTGTATTTTTTCAAGGGGTGACTGGGGGGAGTTGTTTGTTTCTTAAACTTTTTCTTTTCCCTTTTTTTTTTTAAGATTTTATTTATTTTATTTTGGGCAGAGGCAGAGGGAGAGGGGGACGCAGACTCCCTGCTGAGCAGGGAGCCTGATGAAGGCTTGATCCCAGGATCCTGAGATCATGACCTGAGCTGAAGGCAGATGCTTAAGCAACTGAGCCATCCAGGCGCCCCTTAAACTTTTTCTTTAAAAAAGAAAAAAATAGAGTTTTTCTGAAAGAAAAATAAAATAGAAATGCTTCGTGTACTATATCAATGTAGACAAAAACCAAACAGCTGTACAATTACTTTCAAACAATTTTGTAATACTGTAGCAGTATCTGTACTTTGAAGAAAGACACCAAATATAATGCTTTACATTATTCTTTATACCAGAATCCCATAAAGTTCAAACTCCTTAACCTGGTAGTCAAGGTCAACCTTAGCCAGACTCTACACAAACATCCTGTGTGAGCTAAAGTAGACTCTAGTTGTTTTGGTAATATTGGGGCCAAACTTCTGATCCCATTTCTCTTGCCTGGAACCACCCTCCTCTCTGGAGTCATACCATTCTTCCTCCATGAAACCTGTTCTGTTTGCCCCAGCTCCCACACTGAGCTCTCCAGCTCAGTTCCATGTCTTGAAGACAGGGATCCTGTTATGAATAGTGTCCAATAAAAAGTAGGTACCCAGTGGTGACGGAATGTTGTTAGGAGCT
Organism: Mirounga leonina; assembly: GCF_011800145.1. NCBI lineage: Eukaryota > Metazoa > Chordata > Mammalia > Carnivora > Phocidae > Mirounga > Mirounga leonina. The sequence continues at coordinate 30,192,434 of NW_023270314.1, forward strand.
GGGCTCTGCAGTTAGATGTGGGGCTGTGAGTCCTGGCTCACTAACCTGTTCACCAGCTTTGATCTTTGGGTAAATTACTCAATCCTCTTGAGCATCAGTTGCCTCACCTGTAAAATGGGGATAAATAATATTACCTACCCCAAAGGTGAGGGAATTACTGATTTGATACATGTGATGTGCTTAGCATAGGGCTGGCTTCATGAATATGATTATTACTAATGAGAACATAAAAAATGAGATTTCAGACTTTACAAAAATTAACAGGCTATGATCTGAGTGGAGGATGTAGACTAGAAAACTTGACTGTTCAAGCTTCTCTGTGTCTCTCAACCATAACTGCTGTCATAAGAAGGGACAGGGTCCCTCTATGCCTATCAACCCAAGAGACAATCTCTAATCCTACCCACTAAGATGGGACACAAACAAATTGAAGCAGAAGGTTTCTTTCCTTCTTAGATCTAACAAAAATATGTGTGGCTTGGCACATATTTTATTTTTGGTAAGAAGTAATCAAATGATGAATAAATTTCTATGAAGAAGGGACCAAATTCTAGATATTGGCTTCAAAGAGTAATTAAAATAGTCTCATGATGAGTCATCTATCCTTGAAGCTATTACAAATACAATCTGTGGCCTTAGAAAAGTGAAAAGTTCAATAAATTAACTGGTTGTTTGATCTGTGTAATACCAAATTAGTAGGTTTTCTGATATTCCCCTACAAATTGGTTGATATTTCACTGAAGCATAGCTTCAGTCCAATCAAGGGCATAACAATTAGTACTCTCTTGCTTATACTGATGTCTAAACAACCCCTTTTTGTGTTTCGAATTACAGATCTAAAAATGATATGTTTAGACCATAACGTGCGATTACAAACAGAACAGCAATGCTTTAAATAAATTAAAAAGTAGATTGGATTTGGGTTGGGGGAGCCAGGCAGTCACATATAGATTCTGATTTTATCCTATTCCTGGGGCCATACCTTAAATAATTTGTCAAGTGATTGGAACTCTATGTATATAAGTATTTCAAAATAGCACCCCCCAACTCGAAGAGGTCCTCAAAAATTCACTGAGGTACACATGTACACATGGATATTCATAAATTTTATAGACACAGAAGAGAAAAATTCGCTCAAAAGTCTCATTTGTCTAGCTAAGGATATAGAAAAACTCTGTTACATAGAGAGTGCAGTGTTCTGGTTAAGAGGAAATTATACCTGCCATGGATTGTCAATTTTCAAAGAATTGGAATACAGAAAGATCCATTTTAAAATCCGAATTTTATTGAACATGATACAATGTTTTAGCATGCCTTAGCCTTACCCTATTGTTAACTTCATCTATCATGGCAAAACTCAAAAATGCTAGGTGATAGAAATTTCTGGTTGGTTGAAAGAATTTATAGTATCTTCCTTCTGCTTTCAAACTTTTGGGAGAGATATCAAGAAAAAATATATGTAGAAGTTCTAAACTAGGAAGCTTAAACCTTCTTAATATGGCAAATTTCTAAAGTATTCCAAAGTGGCGTGTAGTACAATGACACTCTGTCTTCACAAAACTTCAGCAACTATTGATACCTGTCTGTTATATTTCATCCATATCCGTAACTTTCCTCCTTGCTACCCTTACCCCAACCACTACCTCATTATTTCCAAGCAAATCCAAGTCATTTAATTTGACCCATACATGATTCAATATGTATCTCACAAAGATAAGTCTTTAAGAATAACCAAATTATCACATCTTAAATGAACCATTTTCTTGATATTATCAAGTATCCAGGTAGTGTTCAAATGTGTCGGATTGTCTCTCTTTATTTTACCCCTAGTTTGTTTGAATCAGAATCCAAACAGGCTTCACACACTCACTGGTTGATATGGATTCAAAGAGACTTAAGAGACATAAGTCCAACCGAGCCTCATCTCTCTTTTTCTCTCTTGCAATTTACTGGATGGTGAAACCAAGTCATTTGTCCTATAAAATTTTCCATATTCTGAATTTTGTTGATTTCCAAGACTTTTAAAATGTCATCCTCAAGCTTCAATAGCCTGCCTTCTTAAAATCTAACCCTTATGAAATTGCTTCTCTTTTAAAGAAAAATTATACCTTGTCATTCCTTTGCCTGTTTACTTGAGGGTTTTCCAGCCTACATTTTGCTCAATTTTGTCCAAATATCCTCCCTTTTAATACCTATGGCTTACCTAACAGTCCTTCCTTTTTTTTTTTTTTAAGATTTTGTTTATTTATTTGACAGAGAGACAGCGAGAGCAAAAAAACAAGCAGGGGGAGTGGGAGAGGGAGAAGCAGGCCTCCCGCCAAACAGAGAGCCTGGTGCGGGGCTTGATCCCAGGACCTCGGGATCATGACCTGAGCCGAAGGCAGACGCTTAATGACTGAACCACCCAGGCGCCCCCTAACATTCCTTCCTGATAGAACCTGGCCAACCTGAAATGCCCTTCAGTCAGGTTTCAAAATGTGTACCAGCCTCCTCCCCCAGGTGCTTACTCAGCTTTCTCTAAATTGTCTCAAGACATTACCAATAAACAGTAGGTTGTTTTGATTTTAAAAATTGTGCCACATGACTACTTTTTAAAAAATACTTTCTGATTACTGACATACACAAATATATTTACTAGGAAATTATATACTTGGGATTTGCTTTAAAATAACGGGGGAGTGGAAGGGGTGGTTTGGAAGTAATAGATTGGTCATGATCCATATTTGTTCAAGCTAGATAATCCATCTGTGAGGTTTCACTATTTTATTCTATCTCCATTTGTATACATTTGAAATTTTCCATAATAAGAAATGGAAATGAAATATCGTGTATCACCTAAGCTACATAATGAAACATTTCATTTTAAGGACTTATGTTGTAACACCTTTGCTAAAGATCATAAGAAAATCGTTCCTAAGGAACAATGCACTCACTTTTCCCATTCCGTAAGTCTGGTTTGCCTAAAAACAAGTCAGTTTTAAAGTAAAAGAAAATAATCATTAAATAATATTTAAATAAAAGGGGGACATGGTTTGGAATGACTGAAAATAAGACTCAGGGAGAGGTGCTCCATAGGTTTGTGATTCATCTAAGCTGCCCTTCTTAAGATGCTGGCGTGGCAGAATTCATAGACATGCCCCTATTCTCTACTGCTGACAAGAGACTCCCAGAAGAGGAGTGACCCAGACTACTTGATTATCCCATAAGAAAAGGGTGCTAGAATAGATTATGAAGGTCACACTTACTAGTTCTCCCTGCTACTATACCAGAAGAATGTGCAGGTCCTAACTCCCAAGGTGAAAGTCAAACACAGAGCTTTTCAGAGACCTATCAGCTTTTAACTTTAGTCTGATTGCTCTTTGTTTTGTTCACCTTTTGCAAAGATAAGAGAATTTAACACCTTATGCTTACATTAGCCATATATACTAGGGAGTGCTTTTTAATGGACATACAGCCTTTATTAATAATTTTCTGTTTCATTAGTATCATATTTAAATGATTTGTAAGGGTAATTTTTAACCGTAACCAGCCACGCAACTGCAAAACTTATCACGCAAATGGACCTGCTTCATGACATCTTTTCCAGAGTCACATGAATTTGATACCATGCTGTATATACAAAGTCCCAGTCAGTCCAGTTGAGGATAATTAAAGGGAAAAGAGTAAGAACTGAGGCTGAAAATGGAAAGGAGAGAAAAACGGATACACAGTAAGAAGAAACGCTTTTGTGTGAAGGCTTGAAACACCTACGTGGAACATAGGGCTTGGGGTCAGGTCTGTTGGGTTCTCGCTTCAAAGGGAGGGAACTCCAAGTAGTTGGTGCCCTCGATGTAGTTTTCATGTCCCAGGTTAGAAACACCTGTTTTGAGAGACAGAGGAATAGGCTTGAGAAACATCTACACATCTAGGCCGAATAGGTTAATGAAAACTTCCAGAAGTTTCTCCATCTCGAGCATCTACGTTCATCCTGTTTCTGGGCCCACACTGGGAGACAGCAAGCAGGAGACAATGTCTCTAATCCATAAGCTCAAAAAGGCATTAGACATTTTATGGGAACAAGGTCATACACTAAGAATGTGTCCTGGAAGATGTGTATTTATGTACAACAAAGCAGTATCAGTTTGCAATTGTTGGAACTCTGGGAGAGGCTCTAAAGACACTTTTGTGAGCAAAAGGTGAGGAATCTAAATTTAATTGTCTTTATTTTTACCAATTTAAAATATGTAATAACATCATTGGTAATATTTTTACTTTTATGAGTGTAAAAATATTTTACAGATTCACACAGACTTGGCCACACCATAAACTATATCTTCTTTGTAAGCTCTGTAAGCTATTAAGTTACCCAACCTGGAACTCCCTTAAGAATTTGATCCTCTCAACTGGTGCGAGGTTATTCTATACCCAGATCTCCCAGTTCCTCTGAGCTATTACTTCCTACATAATCACTTAAAAAAAAATTAATCAGAATTAAAATAAAAAGCCGACTGGTGCCCCTTTGTAATTCTTTCAGTAAAACTATTGTATCTGTATATACTTCTGAGTTTGTAGATTTGTTTTTGTTTTTGTTTTTTTTAAAGATTTTATTTATTTATTTGACAGAGAAAGACACAGCGAGAGAGGGAACACAAGCAGGGTGAGTGGGAGAGGGAGAAGCAGGCCTCCCGCTGAGCAGGGAGCCCGATGCGGGGCTCGATCCCAGGATCCTGGGATCGTGACCTGAGCCGAAGGCAGACGCTTAACGACTGAGCC
>NW_023270314.1:30197285-30363307 GCF_011800145.1 Mirounga leonina
CGCTTAACCGACTGAGCCACCCAGGCGCCCTGAGTTTGTAGATTTGTAAACATTTTAAGTTTTGCAAAAATTTTAGAAAAACAATTCAATAGCCCATGTGAGTACATTTTTATTACTCTTTTATTCTCCACCAAAATTAATTGAGAAAAATAACGGCTGTACACTTTTGAGTAGGAAGAGTAAGGAAATAGTCAGGGACGATGGGCTTCAAATTCCATGGGATTTCGGTCACCAAATACACTAATTGAGGCCACAGAGGCCCCAGTCATCTGCCCATCTGACCTATAAAGTACAAGTAATAGTCTCACAATAAATGAGGAATAAATGTTTTACATTTGCTCCTTAGAAATTGGTATAGGGCGTTTGGGGTTCTTTTTGGATTCTTCAGGGTTCACTTTTAACAAATACTCTTCAAACATATATAGAAAATATCAGACCAGATAAAAAGAAGGCATATTTACATATCATGTTTTGGATAAAATGAAAGTCATTAACCCCAATTCTTTTTTTTTTTTTTTAAGATTTTATTTATTTATTCATGAGAGACAGAGAGAGAGAGAGAGAGAGAGGCAGAGGGAGAAGCAGGCTCCCTGCTGAGCCAGGAGCCCAGTGTGGGACTCGATCCCAGGACCCTGGGATCATGACCTGAGCCGAAGGCAGACGCTTAACCATCTGAGCCACCCAGGCGCCCTTTTAACCCCAATTCTTACATTGCTAGGGTTGTGTCTTCTCTGCCAGAGTCACTATTATGTACATCTAACATATTTTTGAATGTTCCTTTAAGAAAAAAAAAAAGTTCTCCTTATCTTAGAAGCACATACATGCTTTGTGTTGCAGTGGTTGCCATGGCAAGTCTGCATATTTCATTAACTACTAGACCAGGGTAAACAGACATTGGTAGTGCTGGAGGTATCAAGACTTTGTCAGCATTTCTGTTATAAATGTATATTTTTTCAGGGTCTCCTACACGTGAAATGTTAACTCCGTAACAAGTTCACACAAGACAACAAATGCTGATGCCCGAGAGGCTGAATGTTTTGAGGGGCCCTAAAACAGGAAATAAAAGGAAGCCATTTCTTCTGGAGATCTGTGAAGATGATAAATAACAAAAGTTTGGGGGCGCCTGGGTGGCTCAGTTGGTTAAGCAACTGCCTTCGGCTCAGGTCATGATCCTGGAGTCCCTGGATCGAGTCCCGCATCGGGCTCCCTGCTCAGCAGGGAGTCTGCTTCTCCCTCGGACCCTCCCCCCTCTCATGTGCTCTCTTTCTCATCCTCTCTCTCTCAAATAAATAAATAAAATCTTAAAAAAAAAAAATAACAAAAGTTTGGAGACCATCCCCGAACTGTTTATCAGTAGGCCTAGAAATTAAACTTGCCGTTTGGTTTTCAGCCAAGAATGCGGACTAGAATTTTTGAATTGTGGTTTGGTTGGTATATGAGAATTATTCTTCTAAATCAAAAATAATCTACTGCTTAAGAGTAGGTTCTCACAGAAGCACATGGGTGGCTCAGTCGGTTAAGCATCTACCTTCAGCTCAGGTCATGATCTCAGGGGCCTGGGATCCAGCCCCACATCGGGCTCCCTGCTCAGCGGGGAGTCTGCTTCTCCTTCTCATTCTCCCTCTGTGCTTTCTCAAATACATAAATAAAATCTTTAAAATTTTTTTTTTTAATTTTAAGTACCTAGGCTATTTCATGTGGTTCACGGATTTAAAAATATACAACCAGCAACAACAATAAATAATGTTTATTTAGCTCTTACTATATCCCAGGCCCTGTTCTAAGCTCTTTACATGTTATTATCTTACTTGCAGAAAAGTAAATAAAGAATACACATGCCTTCTTTAATAAGTTACTGGTCTGTGCAAAAAGAAGGAAGGAAGGAACTAAAAAGTAAAAAGAGGTCTTAATTAACCCATCTACTTATGACATAAAGTGAGGACCATTTCCATAGGATTCATAGAGCTACTGAGAGCGAGATAGACCCTCTAACTACTAAGAGCCCTTGAAAAATTATTTTCTGCCCAAATCTGGTCCATACAGGCATACTATCTTATGTTATCAATTGTGTCAATTCTCAAATGATTTCAGTGACCACGACATAGAATAACTGTGGTTAGGTGAGCTAACTTAAACATTTTAGGTGAAAATGCATGCCACAAAGCCAGGTGATCTCATCTATCTCTGCATACTAAAAACGAATCTATTTATACACCTAAATATTCTTCTTGGGTATATCTAAACATTTATGATAATGTATATAATAAAAACTGAGTGCTTTTATTTGCTGAAATCCCAGGAGAAAGAATAAACAGAGCCCCCAGTTTTTCACTCCTGCTGGAACGATTTAGCTAATTGAAGTCATCATAAGGAGATTTCTCTAAGACATTTGAAAATGTGTTTCATCTTTTTGCCACATATTTCTCAATCCTTGTATTAGTGTAATAAAAATAAGCTGTATTGGCTATTTAAGAAATATTTAAATAATGTTTCTTGTGATCCAAAACGTGACCAGAACGCACCAAGTAAAATCCTAGGGAGTCTTACAGCAACTCACTGCGGCCTCATTTTCTCTCCTCTTTCATACTGTAGTTCTTGCTCCTATTGTTTCTTTTCTTAATCTGGCTTTGGTAGGGACAGTGGGGCACAGGAGTGACAGAAACATTGTTTACTTATCAATTGCCCCAGGAAAACCAGTCTATACATTGGACAATGACTAATTCAGCAGACTAGCTATGGTTATCCTACCACCAAATAGCAGGACTGATTTTTTTTTTTTTAAACTAAATTTACCTTATCAAATTTAAAGTGGGCTGTTGAGACCATGAATCTTAGTAGTCTGGGTAGGTACCAAGCCTAAAGACATCTATATTTCTGTAATAAGTATACACGTCAGTATTATTCTGTTTTGGAGGTCAACAAGGACTTGTGCACGTGAGCATATTCACACTCGTGTGAGAACAGCTCAGTATGTCAGCAACCGGAAGACCAACTGTTTAAAAGGGGAAGAGGTAGAAAGAAAATACGAGAGTGCACATCTCCAGCTTCCATCAGCGTAACCTTATTCACATTTATACCCATTCCACCTGATGGCTAAAAAAACTGGCGTGCTTCCCAGCTAGTGTAAGAATAGCTTATAAGAACTCTGAAGATTTTAATCAAGGTTCTTTTTAATTTCTATAAAGCATTCTGTTGGAAAACATCTGCATGTATGTTTCCTCATGTCTAAATCGCAAAGAATGAATTGAACTGGAACTAATAAAGGATTTGACAACACAGTCTTTTCGACTTCAGTTCAAATTCTAAGCAGTTGTATCCAGGTTAAGCTCGAATTAATGAGAAGTAGCATCCATGCGTGCTTGTAAGACTTCTTTGGATATAAGAGATGTAAAGATGGAAGTTATGGGGTTTTGTTTGATTAAGAAGCTGCCTCAGAGAGCCAGTCATCCATTCATGTTGCCCTCTCATTCATGCACAGATTGATAATGATGAAAAGGGTCTTGCAACTGAATTAAGTGATGATTAGACAAAAACTGGGACTGGCCAAGTTGAGAATTAGTACTAAAATGCCCAGCAATCTCAAATCCTAGAGTGTAAGCAAAATGTAGATCACTTACTTTGGCATTTGGAAAATGTGTTCTTGGTATATCTTTGGGTCTTCATGTTTTGTCAGTCTCACCAAAAAGAAAAAATAACCCAAAGCAAAGCCAAACCAACCTCTCCCCTCCACCCACCACCAACCCTGAAATCTACAACTAAATTTACATGTTTAAACACTGGTTCTGAGGACAGGTTCAGGGATAAATATGTACCGTGGTGCTGTTCAGCTTCACAGGTTGGTTAATGTTAAACAAACACATTGCAAATAGTGTCTTCTTACGAGGTTGTTTTCTGAGATTCCATGGGTCAGGGTCAAAACCTGCCGTTTTCTAGCTTTTTTACAGTGCTAATCAATAGTTTAACAAATGGAATAACGGTCTAATTAAACAGTGACAATATGCTTCTAAAGCAACTGTGCTGAAATTATTTCACGATCAATTTTGCTAATGTCATATCACCCTTATAAACAGCAAAAACAAAAACAAACCCCCCCCACATATACCTTTTATGTTTATAATGATTGAATATCCATTATCTCAGTTACACCTCATAGTAACCTGGTATAATGGCTTTTGTTAGACCAGTTTTAAAGAGAAAATTGAGTTCCAGAATATTTACATGACTTTACTTATTCAGCAAAGATATAAGAAGCAGGTACCATGCTAGGTTTTGAAGTTAGAGACAATCCTTTAAATACACAAATATTTACATAATGTTTACTGCGTGCCACTCTTCTAAATTCTCTACAAATATTAACTTCATTATTCCTCAGAACAGCAGCGTGAGGTGGGTACAATTATTACCTCCTCTTTACAGATGAGGAGCCTGAGACACGGAAATGGCAAACAGCTCGCCCCAAGTCGGACAGCTAATAAAGGACAGGAAACAGAGTGAAATCTAGGCCCTCAAGCCCCACAATCTATACTAGTTGACCTTGTGCCATGCTGAATAAGGCACCACATCTGCTCCCAAGGACTTCAAAGTCTAACAGGGCAGATGTGTAGACAAATGTGTCCGTGCAACTCGTAGGAAGCAGAGAGTATGGAGAAGGAAGGATTAACTCTAACTTGTCTAAAGGCTCTCAGCTGGGAGGCAGCAGAATGAGAATCAGATTTGAATCTGTGAATTTGGACTCAAGTCAATGTGTTCTTCCATTTCATAGGGCAGGCCCATATTTGATAAGAGTTTGGAACGACAGTGAGAAAACAATGCACTTACGGGAACACAGCCTATGAACCAAAGGATAAAAGCTGGGCTTCTTTGAATAGGAAGAAAAAAGCACTGTGGTTCCTAACAGATAACAATGTAGACCAGATATAGGTATACAGATCTCCCTCTCTTCTATATAGCATAGAATGCATACATGCATAACCCGTATAACACATAATATATATGTAGATACCAGCAGAACTCTTATGTATATCAAGTCAACTGTAAAGCTCCAATTATTCTAAGGCTCATGGTCAGTCAGAAAAAAACAGAGTCCGATGTCCTGCTCAAAAGTAAAAGGAAAGCCTAAAGACATGGAGACAGTAATGAGCATCATTCTGGGCATATAACAGATGGCTGATTGAATGACTGCTTGATTGACTTACTGAAAACAGGAAAAAGAAAAAAAAAAAGACTGGAGACGAGGCAGTCTCTGTTGTTCACCTTTAAACTTTGGTGAAAATTTTGGTGAGGGGAATTAGTTAAATTGAAACATGTAGAATCAAGATTTTATGTCAATATATCAATTTTATGTCCAACAGGTCTCTCCTGGACAACCATTTTGGTGGTTGACTACTATGTAAGTGCAGCTACCAACTACTTACATTTCTAAGTTTTGTAGTCCAAGCAGTGGCCAAAGGAGCTCCACAGGAAGAAATAAATATTTGGCCAGTTTGAACTATAGTTGTGTTTGTAAGTGTGTTCTTGGCACATAGTAGGTCCCCAGTAAGTGAATGGGTGAATTTCATTTGGTCCTTCCAATGGTCCTGTTATTATCCCAGGAATTATATACTTTTTTTTTTTTAAAGATTTTATTTATTTATTTGCCAGAGAGATAGAGAGCACAAGTAGGCAGAGAGGCAGGCAGAGGGAGAGGGAGAAGCAGGCTCCCCGCTGGGCAGGGAGCCCGATGTGGGACTCGATCCCAGGACCCTGGGACAAGACAAAAAAAGGGAAGCTCCTTTCAGGCCTCCTCTGAAAAAATTAATGTTAAAGTCTTATGCAAGATTCAGAGGAAATGCCATCAGCCTTTTAAACCTGAGAGCACAAGCAAAATTGAGTTAATGTGATTGTCTTACACATGTAAATATCAGATCACCCGTAATTAAAAAGTATCAGTCTTCAAGTTGTTACTTATCACACTACACTAGACACTATAAAAAAGGAATTTGACTATAGATGCTTACAAATTAAGGTATTAATATTACTGGATAAGTTAGTCATAATTTATTTAAGCATCAATCTTAAATGTATTTTAAAATAATAAAGTTTGAATATATTGAACCTTAGATTCTAACTTTAAATATAATTTTCAAATACCTAGGATAGAATAGAAAGAGTCAAAATTTCTATACTTAAAAATTCAATTCCTGTTAAGACGTGTAATTAGCTCCTTTCTTATGTATTTTATACTATTTGAAGCAAAACACCTCACAAACCTAAACTTTTCTGTTCTTAGCCAAATTATACTACAACAATTCTGATGGTCCAATCACAAAGCGGAGACCCCAACCCATGTGAACACTCTCTCCAAGAGTGTAATGCAGGCAAGAATTACCCTGAGCTACTCTGGTGGGGTTTTTTTCCTGTTTGCAGTAATCTTTGTTACCACAATTTCTAACACATTTTCTTCACGCATCTGAAATTTTGACACTGCTTGGCTGCTCTTTTTTATGAGCTCATTTGAAACAGAACAACAACAAATAGATGTGGCACCCAATGACCCCTGTAATCACCTCCTCACCCTCCACACCCCTCCCCCAACCTCTCCCATCACCTGCCTCAGCATTCCAGGAATGGGGTGGGGGGCAGCCAGGAGCTCCTTCTTGCTTCCTTTGCCTTTGCACCTGCTGGCCCCTGCTGGGGGTCTGCTCCCCATTCCTCTGCTCCTGGCCAGCTCCTGTTTATTCTTTTAGTCTGAGCCCAGCTGTCCCTTCCAGGAAGTCTTGTCCATCCCTTTCAAACAGAGTTGGGTGCCACACTTTTCCTACCCCGCAATTCCTAGCATCTCTACATATACACTATACGGTAGCATCTCACCCACTACCTTACAGTGTCAGGACCTACATAAGCAATGGATTCCCTTGGGAGATCAGGGCTTCAGAGAGTGGGTCTTCTTTTCTTACTGTCTCTATTGCCTTAGCCCCTACCACAAAGTCTGGTACATAAGTGTTCAATACTATTTATTGAGTGAATAAATGAAGATGACTCCTTCCACTATAATAGAAATTGACTATCTTGCAGCATTATGAAAAAAAAATATCGATGTCCGTTTTTCTCAACAACACTTTGAGATCTATTAGTGTACCTCCTGCTGGTAGAGAAGAAAAACAATCCCTCCTTTCAGAACAAACTGGACATGTATATTTTTGTCTGGACTCTAAATAACTCATAAGTGACCATTCAGAATCAAAGATTCTTTTTTAAGAGAGTTGATTGCTGCTGGTCAAGCACCCAAAATATTCTCACTAAAAATAGACATTCAGCTAGTGGCTAATATCTGGGATTGATTAACAGTTGTAAAACCTAGGAGAGGAGCTCTTCGTTTTTGTTGCCTTTGTTTTTAATAAATGTTTATCATTTCTCTCATAGGGAAAGTAATCCATAATTTTTTTTAAAAGATTTTATTTATTTGACAGAGAGAGATATAGCAAGAGAGGGAACACAAGCAGGGGGAGTGGAAGAGGGAGAAGCAGGCTTCCTGCTGAGCAGGGAGCCCGAGGTGGGGCTGGATCCCAGGACACTGGGATCATGACCTGAGCCCAAGGCAGATGCTCAGCTAATGACTGAGCCACCCAAGCGCCCCAGTAATCCATAATTTTTAAAGTTTAGTTGCAAATATAGATGAGGGAAAAATAAAAGATTACCCACATTTCCACAATGGGAAATAACTGCTTGTTTATATTTTGATAGGTGTACTTTCAGGCATTTTTTCCTTCCCATGTTTGTATATGTTATATGTCCATAATTTTAGAAACATAGAGCTTATATTACTGTTAGATCTTGTATCTTGCTTTTAAAACTTTTATAATTTTCCCACACCCTTATTCCTTGAATATTCTTTGAACACATGATTGGTAATTATTGCTTTATATTCTGGGCAGGCAGCTCGATATAAAGGAACTAATGCGTATAGTATGACCAGTCGTTTTGCCATCTGGCCATTGGCTCTGAGCAGAAGAAGGAACTACTGCAGGATCGGTCAGCTGAAGTAATTATTACAATGTTGCTTGTTGCAACCTCATATATAAGTTCCAAAGAAAGGTTTTGGATGCACAGATCGAATCAGTGTCCTTAGTAGAGATTTTCATTAATTCAACATTTATACAGTACCTGTAATAACCCAGGCAGAGGCTAAAATTAATCAAGGTAAACAAGCAAAAGAGATTGTTTTACAACTAATCTAAATTGGCCATCTAGACGTACTCGAATCCATCCCCAAACCTCCTAAACCACCTGACCCAGTGTCTCCTGTTTGCTGCTGTCCTGCTAAGGTCAAGACATTTACTTTAACTGAGTCAATTTTCCTATATTTAAGGAAAGATTGATGCTACCGACTTTATACCCAGCCCTCCAGGATTTGTAAATCCGCACTCAAGCGACCCATAAAGTACAAAAAGCTCAGGTCGTCTTGCTGCACTGGGCACCATTAACCCCTGTAGCAAAGGATGATACATCAGTCTGCAGGTGCCTTGTGAAGAGTTCTGACCATGATAGCCCTGCCCTAGAGTTGCTTACAGCCTGCAGAAGAGATGAGCATGCCTGGCAGAAACCTGTTCCTCTCATTTACTGCACAGACCTGACTCAGGAAATCCTCTGTGTTCCCTAAAAGCAGCCCCCTAAGACTGTTACTGAGTCACAGCTTGAGATACCGTTGGGAGTCCAAATGCAAGCAAGAGGGCACCAGGCTTACAATCTCCAATTACTGATGAAATTACAAAATCAAAATGTATAAAATTTGTTCTGCTAGAGAATTTGCTTTTACAGGGAAGGGATCGATGGGAATATGAAAGAGAGCAATGGAAATTAATGTGTCGTGGCCCCCAAAGAATATAATTTTTAAACCATCACTTGCTATTCATTAGAAAGGCAATCAACTCAAGCTACCATTGTGTTAATACTGTATTCTGTACAAAGAACTTAAATTAACAAGGTGATTAACTGGAAGTGTTTTTATCATTATAGTTACTTACATATCTCCTTCCTTCCCAGTGCTGTTTATTCAAGCAGGCATTGTAAAGGGTAGGAATCATTCTTTAGAACAAACTTTTTTTTTTTTTTAAGATTTTATTTATTTATTTGAGAGAGAGAATGAGAGAGAGCACATGAGAGGGGGGAAGGTCAGAGGGAGAAGCAGACTTCCTGCTCAGCAGGGAGCCTGATGTGGGACTCGATCCCGGGACTCCAGGATCATGACCTGAGCCGAAGGCAGTCGCTTAACCAACTGAGCCACCCAGGCGCCCTAGAACAAACTTTTAAGAGCTTTAATTTAACATTTAGAATTTCGGTATATTATTTGAGTTGTAATCAGTCATAAGCCTCATGGTCCTTGTTATTCTTTACCCTGATAGACCTGCTTAGGCAGAAGCCTGGAATGAACTTTTGATACGTTTTTCTCTGCATCATATCAATGCATAATCAAGACATAAAATTGGACAAGAAATTGAGTCGTTTCAAAGGCAAATGGCAGAGAACAAAATATCAACGACATGAGCTATCTTCTAACTAGTTTTTTTTTTTTTTTTTTTTCCGTCAGTCGAAGCTAAAAGGAATTCTCTCTTTAGATTGGTGACAAAGTCAGTTTATCCACCTGCACCAAACTTGCTTGCTAATTTTGCAACATAGTAGTTGACTATTCAAACATTTCCAAAATGCACCATTGTATAACTGTAAAGGCGCTTTCAGCTGGGGTGAAGAGAGGGGCTTGTGCCTGGGTGGCTCAGTCGGTTAAGCGACTGCCTTTGGCTCAGGTCATGATCCCGGGGTCCCGGGATCGAGTCCCGCATCGGGCTCCCTGCTCGGCAGGGAGTCTGCCTCTCCCTCTGACCCTCCCCCGTCTCATGCTCTCTATCTCATTCTCTCTCTCAAATAAATAAACAATCTTAAAAAAAAAAAAAAAAAAAAAGAGAGGGGCTTGCCATCGACTAAGCAATTTCCTCAGAATGCAGGGGTCATTGCATTTTTCTTGGCCAGGGAGGTTTATAGAGCAGAAAAGGAAGGCCTCTCCCAGGGGCCTGGGCTGGGAAGCCTTTTGGAGCCTCGTATTTGAGAGTATCCCCAATTTCGACTTTTTGAAGATATCCTCAAATGAGGCTGTTGAAAATCACTTGTATTGTATGTGCATTTAGGTGTTAGTTTGCTAAATGGACATGTTGACAATGCACTACAATTTAGTGATACTGTATTGGATTTAAGTGGATTTTTAAATATATTTGGAGACTCAAAAAATGGAAGTGGCCTAAGATTCCATGGATATCTGAGAGGCTGTGCTGAAGGAGAATTAGAAAAGTATTAATCTTTCCTTCTGTGTCTACAATTAATTAGGCAGGTGGCTCTTTGGAGTAATATCCAGTTTTATCTCTTTTATTCCATATTTTTTAGTCTGTAAGTTGAGGTTAATAATTATGTAACCATGAAAAGAGATACCTATAGCAACACCTAAGCTTTCATCACTCTGCAAATGACACAAAGATTGCAGTAGCACAAGGATATAAGTACTCAACTCACCTGCAGGATAACATGAAATCCTGCTATTTGAATAATTTAGGAAGATTGTTGTACCATTTCAGAATGGCATTTTTTTTTCCTTTTTTGCATGTATCCATATTAAAAAAGATAAAGAGTCTGGAGTGTCAAAGCATGATATCAAAAAAAGATCACAAATTCTCTTCAACACTGTAAGTTTGAAAATCAAAATCCAGAGAGTAAATTCTATGTCAAAAAGAAGTCATCAAGATCTTGTTTCTAACTGCAGTTGTGCTGGTATCTTTCACTTGGGGGAATGACTTGGTAGAGCCGATAGACATTTACCTACAATGTGATAAATAGTTGGATTAATGTAAGTGTCCATATTTGGAAGCACTAATATTGACTGTAGGATGACAGACATATAGTCTTGGGACTTGATCTATTTTCTTAGATTTTGAGTTTTTGAAGCTAAAGGCTGAAAATGATAAAAAGTAACTCTTCTTGGGGCACCTTTGTGGCTCAGTCAGTTAAGCGTCCAACTTTTGATCTCAGGGTCATGAGATTGAGCCCCGCATTGGGGTCCATGCCAGATGGGGAGTCTGCTTGAGATTCTCTCTCTCCCTTTCCCTTCCCCCTCCCCACCTGACCCTGCGTGCATGAGCACTCTCTCTCTCTTAAATAAATAAATAAATAAATAAACAAACAAATAAATAAATAAATAAATAAATTTTTAAGTGACTCTTCTTAGAAAAAAAGACATCACAAAAAGAATGTAGTATAGAAAAGTTAAAGAGAAAGAGAAGAAAAATGTAGGGGACCTAAAAAGAAGTTGAAGTAGGAGTAAAGAAAAGGAAGTAAATGCAGATACAGACACAATACAAAATTATTAAAAATTAGGTAATTTGGTTTCTTAGTCATTATTGTTTCTACCCATCATCTTCCAGTTTGACTATAACCTGTTCCTATTTCCAAGTACTATTTTGTCCCATGACTAATATTAGAAATTTGGATGCAGTCCCAATGAAAACAAGAGGTTATCTTTCTCAGGGTCATTGCAAAATGCCATGATGTCTGGCTAAGGCATTTTTTTTAAATTGTTGACTCATTTTGCCTTGATCCAGCTGGAACTTTCTCTTTGAGGACATCATTAAAGGTAGAAATTTTAAACAAGATGATCAAGTATTTTAAAGATGAGCAAGAAAAATATTGATTCAGTGCACAGGTCTGATCTGAATTCATTTTGAGCCAACAGTTTTGTACTTTCAATAGATAAGATATTGGGATATACACTCGTTTAAGACCTTCTCTGTACTATTTGAAAATGATAACCCAGATGGATGGAAGGGGTGCTGAAGAGGATGAGTAATCACCATATAGTCTCTTTCAGTACATAAAGGAAAATGAAGATTTTACTGCAAGTTTCTTGTTTTTCATAAAATAGTCACATACAATTCGTGGCCTGTATTGTGAGCCAGTGAAAGTGATAAATGGAAACAGTACAAGAAAGAATCAAACTACCACTGACCTCAATTTAAATCCTTTCCATCTGCCTTTTCATTTGCCTATCTGAGAATAACAGCAGAAATAACCAGAGCCATACTACCATTCAGCCTCCTCACTGTCCTCCATGTCCCTACCTCCATCTCCATCCCATCTTCCTACCTGCATCCCTTCCTTCCCTGCTGATTTTATGATTCTTTTTTTCAGAAGCTTTCAAGAGATCCTTGTCATTAAAATTCTGTGCTCCCTAGACTTCATGGCTTTTACAGTCTGGATTATTCTATTCTACTCTATTCTTTTTTTCCCCTGAAAGTCTCCGCTGCAGCCAGACTTGTTCTCACTCTTGCCAGAATATGCTTTAGCCTATCTACAATTTTCACCCAGGATGCTTTTCCCTTTTCTCTCTATCTATTGGGATTTCATGTGGACTTTTAAGGCCCCCCTCAAGGTCCATGGGCACCCTCATGCCTTCTTGGATGGCCTCCCCAGGGGACCCTTCATCTTCTGGAGTCCTGGAGAATATTGGGCAAATCTGCTGACATTAACTGTGTTATAGTCTGGGAAGCCTGGGCATATCTTACCCTTGGGCCCCCTTTGCCTCCCTGCCTACCCACCCATGCATCTGTTCCTGGTGGTACTTATAACGAATTCCTTATATGAAGGATCAGTTAAAGTGTTTGTAATCTTCTTGTTCAGACTTGCTTCATTATTCACTACCCACATATTTTTCATTTTATTCATTTTTGTAAGTTGGTACATATTCTGGTTCATTACTTCTTTCTACAGTGGTCCTGGAACCAAATCAGAGACTAAATGAATATGTTGCATTTGCCATGCTTTAAAAATCAAAAAAGCATAGACCTATTACCAAGTGTATGTGAAATTACATCATATATGATTTTAAGAAACAGGCAGAACATTAGACTGTTAAGTCTGTTTTCCTTATGAATGGAAACTTAAAATGAGTTCTGTAAAGACCAGACTATACATTTATTCATTAATTAACATAGATAAACATTTCAAAAACTGAGGGAAGAAAATAGACAACAAAATTCCTAAGCTATTTTAATTCAGCTACTTTTGTCAAATTAATTTTCAAGATATGTATTTGATTTTTAAGTGAATATTAGGAAAGTTTGTGATAAGAATTTTGCAATTAGAATAGGTTCAAAAGAAATATAAGACCCTTCATAGAACTCTCCTAAGTGTGCTCTTTATTTTAATCTAATATGCTAATTTACTATAATTTAGTATACTTGAAGAAGATCTAAATTATAAATGAAATCTAAACTTAAAATTTTAAGAGAGGTAAAACTTTAGGTACTTAGACATTTAGCTCTATTCTTTTTTATATGAAGATATCATAGTATGAAATTCACATATTAGAATCCTTTTTTTTTTTTCAGTTGACCCACTATGAAATGGAATTTTACTAGAAGACAGGTCTTTAATCTTCTAACAATTAGTGCAGGTTTTTGCTCGCTTCATCGTTAACTTTGCAAAAAGAAAGAAATCTTAAGTTGGAAAGCTCACAATTAAATGATGGAAGTAATTTGAAAAGGAATATTCTTTAAATTTTTCTGAAATTAAGATTAATACATTCATTACATTTTTTTCTTAGACCATAATAATTTTCATCCAATAAAAGACAAATCTACAGAGTAATTTTAAAAAATAAAGAACAAGCTGGGGCACCTGGGTGGCTCAGATGGTTAAGCGTCTGCCTTCAGCTTGGGTCATGATCCCAAGGTCCTGGAATCGAGCCCCATGTTGGGCTCCTGACTCAGTGGGGAGCCTGCTTCTCCATCTCCCTCTGCCTCTCCCCCTGCTCATGCTCTCTCTCTCTCTGTATCTCTGTGTCTCAGATGAATAAATTAAAAAAAAATCTTAAAAAAAAGAAAAAGAACAAGAGAAATATACAAGCAAATATACCATATAAAAGTTAATAGACCAAATGGGCACATTTGAAAAGAAAATAAGAAATAGGTAACTGGACCTTTTACTTAATATTTAATGCCTTGCATCAGCTTAAGAATTTCTTACTCAAAGAACAATGTTTACTTGTGTTTTTATGGAAATCAGGAGTTGACTCACCTGTTGTAATCCAGCATTTCTTCTGATTGGTCATCAGATTGTTCACTCATGTCATAAATATTTAAAAGGCAAAGAACCCTTAATTCTGGATTGATTTTTAATCTTTTTCTCACCTCACTGATACATTTTCATAACAGAATAAATTATATGCTAACACATTTTAACTCCTTCTCTGATGTTCGGAAAGCCACATAGATTGCTTTGAAAAGGACGAAATGTTCATTTAGAAATTCTTTAAAAACTCCAAACAGTGTTTTGCTTACTCAGCACATTGCCTTTGAAATGGTAACCGTGGCGGATAGAACTGACAATTTTCAATCTTGTGGTGCCTTGAAGAGTTGGTGCCATTTGTAAGAGTCTGTCATTCCATAAAGTTTCCTCTGAATAAGCCAGCAATTCAAAGGAAAATAACTCTTCTCCTCTATAATTAATATTTTCTAGGCATTCTGATTATAATGTTTCATTAAATAACATGACTCCATAACTATTATTGTTATTATATTATTATACTTTGCCTTCAGTTCGTAAATCTAGAAATGTTAATTTTCTAAAAGCTTTATCAACCAACCTATAGCGTCTTAATACAGAATGATACCAATCAAGATAAAACTGTCAGTGAGTATTTTGCTGTAAAAAAGCCAAAATTCTAAAAACAAATAGAAATTGGTGTAACTGATGTTTAATCCAAATGTACAACAGTAAACTGAGTTAGCTTCTCTCTCTTTTTTTTAAGAGCTGACGCAAGTTGGACAGAGGGAGGTATTGGGGCAAGGTGGTGGTGGTATGATTGGCTTGTCTCATTCACGCCCACTGGTCTTTAAATCATTGTCTAGATCCCTGAAGGTTCATATAAGTCAACACTGTTACAGGGATCTGCCATTCCAAACAATTCCAGAAAGATTGCACAGGACTGGATAAATAATTAAGGTAAAGCTCTTTTTACATGAATAGTTGCAGAGTTAAAATAATGCTTCCTTTCTTCTTTTTATGGTGTAGAGTGTTTATTTATTACAAGTTAAATGTTTGAAATTTTTTCTCATTTTAAAAAAGATAAATTCAGTATAATGTCAGACATTGAAATTATTTACCCAGGTCTTGATTGCAGCTTTCTTTTGCAGATAATTTTAGGTTTGAGCATAAAATTAGGACAGTGGATAATAGAAAAGGGAAATATAGCAAAAAGAAATTGGTAGGTAACAAGTGTTTAGTTATTTACATCTCCTGGTTAATCACTGAGTAAAGAGTGGACATAATGTGTCTTAGAAAAAAATACAAGGTTTTAGAAGTACATTCTCAATGCCATAACGTTAAAGATTTTCTTTATCTTGAAAACAAAAATTCCCACAAAAAGTAACCAAAGGAAGACTATCCCATGACTGCAGCAGATACAAATGGCTAAGAGTTTGGGCTGCACCATGATCACATGAAAAAGAAAATAGAGTTGTGACTTACTTTGTCTTCTTATGTGTCCATTTTAATGAAGGAGTATTTTTAGGGTAAATTTATGAGAAGAAACTGGGAAGTTGAATAGAATATAAACATAGCTTTTGATTTGGAAGGGCTAGAATCAGTTATCTAAAAATAGAGCTGTACTCCTCAAATTTATCAATTAGATGGGGGAGAATTCTCAGTGAATTTGAGTATCCCCATATTTTGGGTATCTTACAAAGCATTTAGTCATGGTTTAACTAGATGCCCAGCTGATAGCAAAGAGTGTTTCCTAAATCAGTGAAAAAATTATCTAGACTGATGATATATTTCGCATTCATGGACAGTTGGCTGAAAGTTTGATTTTTGACACACTAAAGAAATGTAGGTGTGTTTTCTAGAAAAGACTACCATTTAGTCTACAGGCCAAGTCCTCCAGATTTATATTTAGATCATGTTTTAGGATTTTCGTAGAAGTCTTTATTTTCCTACTCCTAAGAAGTAGATCAGCAAGTCCTGAGAAGTGTAGTTTTGAGCACTAGACTCTCGAGTTTTCTATAACTATGTTATACAGGATGCTTTGTAGGTTACTAAAGTTCCTATTTTTAATATAGGAGTTACTTTAGAGAAAGTAAAATAATTTATTTAAAAAAAAAAAGTGCCTCTGGAGGTAGTCCCATACCTATTAGATAGAATGTAGACATTTTAGAATTTATTGCATCCACAATTCAGGTTCTTAAATATCATGCTTTAATACATGAAGCATGAAGAGTTCACTATGATAATATCATACATGGTACATACCTTTCTGCATTTCTGGAAACTACTGTTTGGGAACATAGGAACTGAAATTTGTGCATGAATTTAGGATGTTTCTCAGTGTTTAAGATGACTAGAGAATCCAGATTGCCTTCTAAGAACAGAGCAAGAAATGTTATTTTGCTTATATTTTATTTTAGCCTTTATATTATAGTTTATTATATTATATTTTAGCCTTTATACCTCATCAAATGGTGCTGTAACTCTCATATTAGCAAGTATTTACTATTCTTAGCAAAAGGAAAAGACCTCAATATAGGGTTATTTCTTTTAACTCTTCTAGTTCTCCCAAGATATTATTTCTAAGCTATGTCTGAGTAGAGGAAAGGAATGGAAATGCTAGAATATTAGCACCAGCAATAGGAAGTAGTCAAGTAAATACAGTTTTGCTGTCATTAGTAGTTTCTTTTCTAAGATGTACCTCAGACTGAATGATACTGAGTGTTTTTATGGAAGCTAATTTCTGTGAAAAATCATGCCACAGACTAACAACCATCTAATTCTCAATGTGTGACTAGAATGCCATTGTTGGGGAAATTGTTCAAAAGAATTTAATATAAAGGTAATATTAGATTGACTTCATTGTTAAAGCTGTATTCATTTACCTAAGGTACATTTGGGATGTGGAATTAAGTCAGTTCCTTGGATGCAAAGATCATTTGGCTTTTAGAAGTTGTATGACCAGCTACTTCCCACTTGCTCAACCAAAAGGTAAATGACATGGAAAGCGATCTGCTAATTAAGCCTAGATTTCGGAGTAGATTTGTCAGAAATAGGTAGGCATGAAAGGGGATGGTGGGAAATGCTCTGCCAATGTCAGCTTCCTCTTCACATTTGCTTATCAGGTAAAATAAATGTTTGCAGTCACTAGGGAAGGTCGTAACTTTTGCCTCTTGACTCAAGGACAGTTTTGCTTTCCAGATTTGAGGTCTTTCTTTGAAGTTGAACTACCTAAGTAAAATAGAAGTCTGCTTTTCTGAGAAGCCCCCACCCTACGTTTCTTGAGTACCTATTCGAAGAACAAGACATAATGTTTAATAACTAGAATTTGGCTATCCATCAGGACATTTAGATAGCTCTTAATAAATATGAAGAAACAAAGCCTTCTGACAATGATAGTATTCTAAATACATTTGTTTCAAGTTCTGATTTTTTTTATCTTCGTGAATAAGTGAATTGAAACAACAGTGCAGATGACCTGTGCACTGAAGATCTCTTTGTATCACAGAGAAACTTCACTGCATTGAAGAGAAAAGCTAGACTACAGAAAGTTCTGTCAAACCAAATTTGCTTTTTCTTTTAGAATAATTTTGAACATTCTTTGTGGAGCAAAGCTGTTCTTTCTCCTGGTAGCCAGAGGGAAACGCTTCCATTTCACTTTGAAATATTAACCTTTAAAGGTGTAACAAGAATACGTACTTGTATCTGTAAAGGAGAACATATAGAGATGCAATGGTCTTGGTAGAATATACCACCAGGCACTGTGTCACTTGCTGGGAATATGTAGGCTCTCCAAACCCAGCACTCTTCCCACCTTCATGAAGCTCTCAGCCTAGTAGAAGAGATAGTTATTTATCAAATAATCACACAATTTAAAACAGAAGCACAAAGTGTGACAAGGATGTGAAGGAGAGGAGCATATGGTACCAGAGTATATAACAGGGGATCTAGTTTAGATGGGGGGCCTCTCTGACCACTTGGCATTTAAAGATTTTCAGGTTCTTTTTACTTTGGGAGACACCTGGGTTTAAGAATGTGAAGAAGAACATTCCAGGCAGAGAGAACAGCATGTTAAAAGGTCCTGAGGTGGCAAGGAGGAAAGAAAACAGCCCAGTGTATCCAGTGAGTGAGAGGAGGTATGGTTCCATATGGGCCTAAAGAGCTATGTGGGGGTTAAAGTATGTAGGGCCTTAGAGCCTATTAGGAAATTTGACTTTATTCTAAAAAGTGATGAAAAAAAATCATTTCAGGGCCTTTAGCAGGTAGTCATTTGGAATAACATATTGGTCGTGGAGAGAGAAGTAAATGAATTATTTTTAAATGTTGAAAGAAGGGTTGCTAGGACTTGGTGATAGATTGGATGTGGGTAGGGAGATTCAGGGTCGAGAATGAGAGGTGTCAATACCTACAGCCAGATTCCTCCTGTGAGCAATTGGGTTAATGAAGGTGCTGTGTACTGAGAAGGGGAGCAGTAGAAGAATCTCTGCCTATGAAAATTTTATTCTATTATAATGTTACATATCACATATCACATATATTACACATATTTTTCAGTTAAGATGTATGCCAACATCATTCTTTCCTAGCCTACCCATGCAAAGATTCACTGATTATTAAGTAGTTATTTAGAGAAAAAAAATAAAAATGTAAATTATGTTGTAATAGTTTGTTCAAAATCTACTAAATAGTTCATCAGGTACAGGGATTCTGTCTTTCTTTTTTAAAAGACTTTATTTTATTTTATTTTATTATTTATTTATTTATTTATTATTTATTTATCAGAGAGAGAGAGCAATGAGCAGGGGGAGGGGCGGAGGGAGAGGGAGAGAGAGAATCTCAAGCAACTCCATGCTGAGCACGGAGCCCAACATGGGGCTTAATCTCACGATCCTGAGATCATGACCTGAGCCGAAACCAAGAGTCAGATGCTGAGCTGACTGAGCCACCCAGGTGCCCCATGGGATTCTGTCTGATTCATGCTTTCTCTTTCATAGTTTCTGGCTCATATTTCATTTTCAGTATTTGTTGAGTGAATAAATACCATCTGTAAAATACTTCCACACTGAGGTATAATCATGTTAATAAATTTTAATAATTATGATATGGTCTGAATGTCTCAAGGTATGTACTTTGTGCTGCAGGCAAGTGATGCAGAATATCTAGTTGCTCATAATGTTCTAATTCTTTTTAAATTTTGTTTTAGCTGTTGTTTCCTCAAAATAGATCAATAATAGAATCTTCAGAGCTAAAGATATAAGCTATGAAAATGTGTTCCAGCTTTACCTTGGCCAGGGCCAAAATTAGGATTTGGGGTTGAGATCTTAAATCACTGTTTAATACTTCATGGGCTATATCATGTCATAGTCAAAAGAGAATGTAATGTTTTATAACTGGTATAAATAACATGAGATTAGGTCTCAATTTCTTTATTTGGGAAGCGTATATACCTTGCTTACATTTTTTGTGAATTTTGAGAATTGTAAAGTCCTCTTTTATAAAAATTGTAGATATGTATATAAAATACTATATATGTTTGCATGCAGATAAAGAGTAATTAAATTCTGATTATTAAAAGAAAGAAGGGGGGGCCTGCGTGGCTCAGTCAGTTAAGCAACTGACTTTGGCTCAGGTCATGATCTCAGGGTCCTGGGATCCAGCCCCACACTGGGCTCCCTGCTCAGCGGGAAGCCTGTTTCTCCCTCTGCTCCTCCCCCTGCTGGTGCTCTCTCTCTCTCTCTCTCAAATAAATAAATAAAATCTTTTTTTAAAATACATCATTTAAATCCTCACAATGCTGCTTTATGGTAAATGATATGACCCTCATTTTACATATGGTAAGACAGAAAAGTCAGAAGTTAGTTAATTTGGCCAAGATTTATACCCTGTTATATGTATCACCAGAGCCAGAGTTTCTGTTCCGTGTCTGGCATTAGTTCTCTGTGGTAGAGAGAGCAGAACAGAGGTGGCATAGTAGGGAGGCTACATTACCTCTCTGTGCCTCCATGACTTCATCTGTAAAATGGGAATAAGAACCAAAATAGTACCTATCTCAGAGGGCTGCTGTGAGGATTAAACGAGTTGATAGATGTAAAGCTCTATAACAGTGTCTGGCACGTAGTAAGTGCCACCGTGTTGGATATATTTTTTTATATATATCCAGGATATATACCAGGTTAGCATGGCTTCATATGAATGAAATCGGTGAGGTTCCTTTGAATAAGTATGACGTGAAATGGAATTTGAAGCTTCCAGGTCTACTGCCGTGTATATTCCTGTAGTCCCCGAGAGGGGTTGACTGAGTAAAGCATGGAACGCAGAGCATTCCAGGAATTATGGCTCAGATGTGCAAATGGCCTGAGGTAGTAGAGAACCTGGGGAGTTCCTGAAATTGCAAGAGGGCTACTGTAGCTAGAACATCGAGCTGGGGAGGAGAGGAGACCAGAGAAGAGGGTGAGCCACACAGAGCCTCGTGGGCTTGTTGAGAACTTAGACTTTCTCCTAAAAACAAGGGGAACACATGGAAGAGTTTTAAGCAAATAAATATGACCTAAGTTTAGTTTTCAAAGGATCATTCTGAAAAATAAAATAAATAAAATTTAAAAAGGATCATTCTGACTGTTGTGCGAAAAGTGAATTTTGGGGGAGGGGAGACAAGAGAGGATTCAAGGACATGGATTAGGTTTGCTGTAGTTGACAGAGTAAGAGAAACCATAGTAGTTGGACAAGAGTGATGGTGGGAGAAATGGAAAGTAGTAGATTAACTTGAGAATATATGTTGACGAGTTGTAAAATCAACCAGACTTTGTAAAGGACTGGATGTGGAGGGTGGGGTAAGAAAGGAAAATTTGTAATAGAAGATTCATGCTTCTGGTTTCAGTACCTGGATAAATGGTAACAATATTCTTTGGATAGGAAACATTGGAAGAAGAGGAAACTGTTGCAAGTTAGATTCTGGACACATTGAATTTAAACTGCCTCTGAGATATGCAAGTATATACATCAGTTAGGAGGCTGGACATAGGCGGCTGGAGCTCAGAGAAGAGGCCTGGCCCAAAGATGGACCTTGGGATATGAAGTCTTGGGAGTCAATGGTAAGAATGGAGGACTGGGACCTCGTGTTGAGGAATTCAAGCAATGAAGCTTTAAACAAAATAATACCTTTTAAAAGAAAAAAACCCACGAAAGTTCTAAAAAATAATAGCAGTGTTCATAATAAACACAAGTTTGGAAGATTTCCTAGAAGCCAGAAAGCAGATAGCACAGGAAAATCTGTGAAAGAGAAAAGGAACCGGGTAAACGAGGGTAAAAAAATTCACAGGGTAAGTGGGCTTTTTTTCAGAATGAGCCTGGCAACAACTCCAAATGAAATGAATGTATACAAAGAGAAGGTGTGTCTTATGGGCAACCAATGACCAGGTTTTCGCCAAGGAATCTCAGTTTGGACATTTTCATCTGTTTGGGCCACCACCTTTGCTCAAAGGTTAAGGCTGTGATCTAGTCTGGAAAGAAAGCCTGACTTGGGGTGCCTGGGTGGCTCAGTCATTAAGCGCCTGCCTTCAGCTCAGGTCATGATCTCAGGGTCCTGGGATCGAGCCCCACATCGGGCTCCCTGCTCAGCGTGAGCCTGCTTCTCTCTCGGCCCCTGCCCCTCCCCCTGCTTATTTTCTCTCTTTCTCTCTCTCAAATAAACAAAATCATATATATATACATATACATATACATATATGTGTGTGTGTATATATATATATGTGTGTGTATATATATGTGTGTGTGTATATATATATATATATATTTAAAAAAGAAAGCCCGACTTTACAAATGGCACTGGGGCCTCCACAGCAGACAAAGAGGGATTACAAGCAGAAACAGAAGCTCCACCCAAGAGGAAAACACATGAGAACATTTTGCTCCCATAGAAACCTCTCCGAGAGTGCCTGCTGCATCCGGGAGTGGCGTTCTCCAGGATGCTCCACATAGACATCTGCAGAGAAGCCACTTACAGGACCTATAAGGGAGCAACCCATTAATGAAATGGGCCTGCAAGATTTAAGAGAAACTCCAAGTACTACCTAAGTTAACCACCATACTCTTCATTCATAAAGAAGAACAGACAACCTAGGATCACTAAGAACTTAAGGAAAACCAGCAAGTGAGAGAGGGACCAAGATGAACAAACAGAATTAACTCCAGAAAAATACATAATTTAGGGAACAAAAGGAGCTTTTGAAAACTTCCAGTCAATGTCTTTAGAAAGATTTGAGAAAATACTGCCTCTGTAAAAACAAACGAAAAGGGTAGGATGAAAAAAGAGGGAGAAGATGAAGACCAAATTATTACAAATTAAAAACATGATTGTGAAAAATAATTAGTGGACAGGTTGAAAAATAAGATAGATATAGCTTAAAAGGAAACTGTGTTATACAATGGAATATTATTCAGCCCTAAAGAAGAAGGAAATCTTGCCATTGGCAGCAACATGGATGGAGCTAGAGAGTATTCTGCTAAATGAAATAGGTCAGTCTGAGAAAGACACATATCATATGATTTCACTCATGTTTGGCATTTAAGAAACAAAACAAACAAGCAAAGGAGGATATAAAGAACGAGAGGCAAACCAAGAAATAGACTCGCAACTATAGAGAACAAGCTGGTGGTTACCAGAGGGGAGGGGGGTGGGAGGATGGGTGAAATAGGGGATGGGGATGAAGGAGGGCACTTGTCTGGGTGACATATGGAAGTGCTGAATCACTATATTGCACACCTGAAACTAATATACTGTATGTCACCTCACTGGAATTTAAATAAAAACTTAAAAAACAAAGTAAACTATGTTTTTCTACTCTACTCAATACTTCTTCAAAAAATTTTAAGGGCAAAGTAAAGCTTTTTTTCCAACGTGAAAGAACTCAGAGATTCTGTTTACAAACATGGATACATTGTGTGAAAAGAGTTATCCAGGTGGATTCCAGCACCATGCAAAATGAATTGAAGATAGAAGATGGAATGGTGTTCAGAAGACATTGGCAGCTGAGTGAGATTCAGAGGGTGGAAAGTAAAAGGATGGAAAATTCACTTGCAATGTTTTACTAACAGAGGACCTCCAGATCATTTATTATGTAGTCAAATTTACCACTTGGTTCTTTAGAGCATACCATTTACACAATCATAATGTTGCCAGTGCTGATTGTTGGTTTTTAGTGTTCAAAACAACCTACAGAAAATTATGAGAGACTTCATTGTTTTACAGAAGAGTATGGAAGTATTATGAATCTCAACATTGTAAAAGTATTTCATTAACTAAAACAATTAGGAGCTTGTGAGAAGGATGGATAGAAGGAAGTATGCTAATTTCCTCACCTGTCATTCGTCTTAAGTCTAGAATTGATAAACCATGTCAGAGAGGTTTTAGTGAATAATTTAAATTTAGAATAACTAACAAGAACTAAAAATAGAAACGGTCATTCATAGGTCCTGCTCTTCGGTGAAACTGGTCTGTGTGATGGATGGAGGAATCTTTTTTACTCATTTAATACAAGTTTCTATTTTTTCTTTAACAGTAGGCGTATCTTCTAACCTCTCTTTTGGCTTTTATAATTTTTCTCTTTATCTTTATCATATTAATGAATATATTCATTTTTATTCCTTCTGCTTGAAATACTATGTGCTTTTTAAAAAATCTTGAGAGCTACTGTCTTTTTTTTTTGGTTCTGGACAATTCTCTGCCATTATGTCTTTTCTGTTTTGCTTCTCCCTGGCCTCATACTTCTCTCATAATAAGAGGGCAAGTGGAGTATGTTAGACTTCTTATTCTTGCTTCCCCACCATGTCTCTTAACTTCATATTTGTCTTTCTTTACCTATTTGTGATATAATTGAGTGATTTCCATGGATCTATCTTTCAGTTTCATGACTCTCCCTTCAGCTGAGTTCTCTTTATTTCAATGACTATTTTTTTTTTTAATTTTTAAACTTCCTTTTTTGGCTCTTTTTCAAACCAGCCTGATCATCTTTTATAATGTTCTTATTTTATGGATGTTAGCTCTTATTTTGAATCTTCCTATTAGTTTTTACTATATAGTTTTAAAGTCCCTTTTAGATTGCTTTGCTAGCTCTAGTTACTCAGGTATGAATCTTCTTTCTCATGCTTACTGACACTCATCCTGAGTTTCCACGTGTGTTCTGTGGCGTTTGTACTTGGGGTCGTGACCTCAGCAAGTGTGAGTTGCCTTCCACAGATGTGCTGCCTGGGCGCTGGATTGCGAAGGCATTCCCATGTGGTTTTATATTTGTCAGGGGACTTTTGGATTTCCTGAGTTCTGGAGCAATTGTTATGTTAGTTTCTGTGCTTGGGATATTCTTACCAAATAGGTAGTGCATATTCAGAACCACACCTTCCAAGAGTGAGAGTACTTCTACCACTCTAACAGTTCAACAAGAATTGTATCAACAGCATATGATGGATTCATAGCTTTTTTTTTTTAAACCCAATGCCAGTCCACCCCTTTTCACGTTATAGTTGAAGAAAATGAAGTTAAAAAAAAAAAAAAAAGGTGCCTGGATGGCTCAGTCAGTTAAGCGTCTGCCTTCAGCTCAGGTCATGATCCCAGGGTCCTGGGATCAATCCCCACATGGGTGTGTGTGTGGGGGGGGGGTCCCTGCTCAGCGGGGAGCCTGCTTCTCCCCCTCCCTCTGCTCCTCCTCCTGCTCATGCGCACATGCACTCTTTCTCGCGCTCTCTCTCAAAAATAAATAAAATCTTAAAAAAAGGTTAACTTGTGCTGGGATCCAATGAATTAAAGGCAGAGCAGAACCTAAAAGCTCAGTCTCTTTGCTGTTAAAATGCATTTTAATTTTATATGGATGGTGACAGATGCTGATTCAAAGCTAAACCTGTGCTTCCTTTTGTTACATTCTTAGCTTTGGCTTCATGATCCATGTGCCTGGAAAGCATCTCCCTTGGCATGATCCTACCCTGTGTTGCATGTTATTAGGCATTCTGGTGATGTGAATTCTTTCATACCCAATTAGCAAATTCAAGCAGTAATTTTCCTATCTTACTGCTGGTAGAGACACTGTTAGATTCTGCCTTGTCAGATCTTTGTCAACAATTTACTTTCGTCTTCCTTTCTTTTAAAATCAGGCAATTTGCTTACAAATAGGAAAGCCTCTTGAAGATGGCTGCCAGGTTGTATTTTTTTTTTTCTTCCCACAGTGACTAGCAGAGCACCTGCCATGTTCATCTACATAGGTACTCTATAAATATCCGATGATTTAGTGATTTATTAAAGGACTTTCCTTCTTCTCTTTGATTTTCTGTTTTTGTATTGGGTAAAGGAAACTTGCCAGAAATAAATTTATAGGGCAGTGTTCAGGAGTGTACTTTCTTTTCATGTTTCTATAGAGACCATACACAAAGTAGTATGTCTTATTTTCACTTATCTAATTTAAAGGAAATTATGATTTATTTCGTGTTCTTCTTGCAGAAAGAGTGTTCTGAACACCAGCCTAAAGTGGAAGAGCCTGAGGCTGAAGGTGCAGTATACTGTTTACACTGAAGGAGCTTGTGTGTGGACAAGAGGTGCTGGCAGCTCAAATGGATCCCATGGAGCTGAGAAATGTCAACATTGAACCTGATGACGAGAGCGTCAGTGGAGAAAGTGCTCAAGATAGCTACACCGGGATGGGTAATTTAGAAAAGGCAGCAATGAGCAGGTATGGGATTAAAAATGACCAGGTTCCATGGTAAAATGACAGGTTTATGGATGTGAAAAACAAGGTTTTTGTCAGGAAGAATTGGACTCATTATCTATTTGCAAGATAACCATGACATTGATGTTCACACATCAACTCTGATCCTGAAGTTCATTATTATATCATCATTATATGTCAGTCTGATTTAGACTGTGTGTGACTAATTTAGAATTGAGGTTACAGTGTTCTAGTCCCCATTAATATAGAACATTCAAAGTTATATAACCTATCACTTCTTTCACCTTTTGGGCTATTTTCCCCTCAGATTTCTCTTCCTTTGACTGCCCCTTCGATGTTGCTGCATCTCCAGAATTCTGTGGTGATTCTTTGGTCACTAAAAGTGACATGTGAGCAAGCTCATTGACAACTCTCAGTTCCACTCACCGAATGTGTGCCATGTCTTCAGCCTGTTAGACTTCTCACTTCATTTCAGGTCACTCTATCCAACTATCTACCACACGTCTCTACAGGGTGCCTCATGTGTCTGAATTGCCTCATTTATAAAGTCAAACTTGGGATGTCTAATATTGAACTCCTGTATTTCTCTTCAAAATCTCCTCCTCCTCCAGTAATTGCCATCATGGTGAAAATCACCACTGTCTTGTAGCAACTCAGTCAAAAGACCCTGACTGTCAACCTCGAATCGTCCCTTCTCCCAGCCACACATCCAGTGTTTGATTATATCTGATTGGTTCTACCTCTTTAATGTTTCAAATCCACCCTCTTCTCTGTACCCATTCTACTGCCATCTTACTCTAGGACCTCATCATCTGTCACCTATTAGAACAGCCTTTCCTGTCCCTTGGTCTCCCTGTCTTACATTTTGCTCTCCTCCAACTAGCTCTTCACATCCCTGCAAAAGTAATCTTCTACAGTTGAGAGTAACTCAGGTTCCATCCCTTGGTAAAGTCTTTCAGTGGCTTCCCATTAGCTATAAGACAAAGATTGGGCCATACGTTGTTTGGCATGTAAGGCCCTTCTTGATTTGTCCCTGATCTGGCTCTCCTGTTCATACCTTGCTCTGCTCCCTTTTTGTAGGAAAGCCTTGTTGAGCCATTTCCAGCTCCCTGTGCCTTCACTCATTCTGCTCCATCAGCCTGGAATGCCCTCTTTTTGTGTCACTCATCCACCTTCCCCTTCCTCCATTGATACCATTCATCCTCCAAGACACAGCTCAAAGTTGGAACTCTGATGAAGCCTTCCCTCGGGTGAAAGTGACCACCCCTCCTTTGTGTGCCCGCTCTCCTCCATCATTCCACCACAACAGGCTACTGGCTTCTGTGGACCCAGCACATAGCATACTGCCTGGAACATAGTAGCTGCACAATAGACATTTGATAAAGGAAATTCATTTCTCACAAAATGGTATCAAACACAATGATGCATGACTTCAGACATTTAGAAGGAAATGTTTGACCAAATCTAGGCCTGAAGTAGAGAATATGACCCTCAAACAAGGACATCTCATTTCATTTCACAACATCCAGGAAAGACCATCAGGAGGAAGCCCTATTCTCCCTCCACAGACCTGTGCAGTCAGCTTGTGTGCCGATGGACTAGGGAGATGATGGAGATGTAACTCGTGGCATTTTCTAGGTTGAGCAACTCTTGACAAGGCACAGTGTGGCAGAACACAGGGCTTTGGGATCTGCAGAGTGCTTGCCTGAGTTGAGAGAAGATATTTACCTTCTCATGAGCTTCAGTGAAAAATGCAGCATGACCAACTAGCACCTACTTTTCTGAGGATTAATTACATGAATGCCTGAAAGATAGCTGATCCCCAATAAACTTTGGTTCTTTCCCCTTCACTTGTCACCTTTAGTAAATTGACCAATTCTGAGGGCTCTTGTTTCTGAGAAGGAGGCACATAGATATGAACTCAGCAGAGGTGGCTGAGCAGAGGGGGACACCATCCCGAGAACGGTCCTACAGGGTCATTCGATTTGGTCCTCTAAAAGCCACAGCGGAAAGTTGGGAATGCTTCTGTTAAGCTTCATACAATGTGTTCGGGACTGCTTACAGTGACTTAGCTTTTAACTCCTGACTCAGACCCAGTCATCATTTTGCAATTTTATAATCACTTTAAAAAGATGGGTTTGCTTATGTCTGGTGGGATTGATCCCTTCAATGTAAATTGTTGGGAAATTGAACATAATTCATTTATTTGGAATCATTATACTTATGTTTTCAATACATGCTGGGTTCAGTATCAAAACATTTAAGACATTCAAAACATTTCTCATATAGTTTATCCAGTCTTGTCATGTTTTATGATTACAATTCATCTCATGCCAAAATAAAAACATGTGAATGCCTTGAGAGAGAAAAATCTATTTACTTTCACATTTTAAATCTTAAAATCTACTCATGGACTAAAGGATTCTAAGTTATGGGTTGAGGTAAAGAAATAGAATGTTGGCATTCCAGAGAAAAATCTATTTACTTTCACATTTTAAATCTTAAAATCTACTCATGGACTAAAGGATTCTAAGTTATGGGTTGAGGTAAAGAAATAGAATGTTGGCATTCCAGAGTTTAAATCCAGATGACACTTTTGTTTGCTAACCCTTAGGCCTGTTTTAGGCTCCATTTTATCTTATTTTGTCTGTTTCCAACTATGAACATTATGTCCCAGTCTCCACATAGCAAGTCTATTAACTACAGACTATTAAAATAAAGCACAGAAAGGGAGCAGGGGGCGCAGGGGTTCGTGCAGGGATGGAAGAAAGCATTGGCAGGCATTATGCTTCCATGGAAAGAAGAGGAGAATGCCGGGAAATGTTCCTAGTTTGTCCACAGTGAATATCTAGAAAAGCCCATCAAACTTAGTAACTTCATCTGCTGGTCCTACCTACACTTGACATTGTTCTATAGTCTCCCAAAGTAACCTTGTTATCTCTTTCTCTCAAGATATTTTCAGGATTAGCTTGTTATAAAGGATAATTTGTACAGATCTCCTGTGATTACTAGTCAAGCCTTTTGGACACTTGGTTGTACTGGACCCATTTCCTTAGACCCCTGGCATATAACCGCAGGACCTGTACAGAATAGACATGGGCGGTGTCCAGCCTCTGCCTAAGTAGACCACAGTCACAGTGTTTGCTGATGGCAAAGACAGAAAGCCCTACTTCCTTCCCAGCTCTTCTACCAATTCATGGTTTTCCTTAACGTTTTTCTTAGTTTCTCATTGTCTAAATAGTTCGAGTATATCTTCAGTCATGAAAATCTGTAGACCCACACTCAAAAACAACCAAACACAACACAGAGCTACCACTGAACTACATTCCAGCAAGGGATATGTGAATACACAGGTGGAACCAAGAAAAAAGGAAAACACCAGCTATGGGGTCCTGCCTGGGACTGCAGGGCACCATGGAAGACCCTAGACTTGGAGTTGGGTGGGTGTGGGCACGTTACTTCCCTTTTCTGAGCCAGGGTCACCTCATCTGTAGAGCAGGGGCTTGAAAGTTCCTCTCATAGGGATATTTGAGCATCGGATGAGATGAAAACCACATGCCTAGGCACTTAATATTTATTGAATTAATACAATCATCTGATTATAGTGTGGTAGTAACAGAGAAAACTCAGTCACTGCTCTATACCTTCTCTTTGGGAGGGCTCAAAGTGAAAACAAAATTAGCTGTAATTATTCTTTTTTTTTGGCACAATTCTTGTGGGAAGAAGAAATATGGCTTAAAAAATTATTTTCTTCCTTCATAACTTTTCTCCTTCCCAAAGTATATTCATGAATGGAGCTCAGTTGTTGGTCTGGAAGGAACACTAGTATGAGGGAACAAAAGAAAGAAAAAAAAAGTTTTAAGTGCCTTGTTTTTCCTCCCCGATTCAGTGACTTAGATCACCTGAAACACAAATATAATTCAGAGCATTTACTTAGATATTTTTCCGTCATTTTCTTTTTTGTATGTGCATCCAGTCAATTTACTAATGAAGATGCTGAAAGTCAGAAATTCCTGACAAATGGATTTTTAGGGGAAAAGAAGCTGGCAGATTATGATGATGAACATGTAAGTGAATCTCTGCTTTTGGGCAGTAAACAGGACTCGAGGGTGCCTGATCTACCTAGGTCTCTGTGGGAAAACAGTGTGACTGAAATTTTCCAAGCCTTGATCAGCACATTCTCTGTTTATTCAGGCCCTTACTGGAATAAGGACTTGTTTTTCCTGTTCGCCATATGGCTACATAAATCATTTATGAAATTCATTTGTTTTTTGGAGAAATCATTCTAACCCAAATGTAATCTGCAATCAGACATGCTTTCCCTTCTTTACATTACCCAACTTGTATTTTCTTTTTTCTTTTTTTTTTAAGATTTTATTTATTTATTTGAGACAGAGAGAATGAGAGAGAGAGCACATGAGAGGGCAGAGGGTCAGAGGGAGAAGCAGACTCCCTGCTGAGCAGGGAGCCCGATGCGGGACTCGATCCCGGGACTCCAGGATCATGACCTGAGCCGAAGGCAGTCGCTTAACCAACTGAGCCACCCAGGCGCCCCCCAACTTGTATTTTCTATTTTTTACCCGAGACACCTGCTGAAACCAAGCATTCCTTTGAAAATTATATGCTTTTATTGAAATAACAACTTTTATTCACTGTGATTTTATCTCACTCTTCAATTTCGAACTGTAAGTTCCTCCAGTAAAAGATAATGTGAGAATAAGAATAATTTGAAAAGGGTTCATCCTTTGGCAAATAGTTGCTTAAAATGTGCCCTTTTTTCTTGAAGCATCCTGGAACCACGTCCTTCGGAATGTCTTCGTTCAACTTGAGCAATGCCATCATGGGCAGTGGAATCTTGGGCCTGTCCTATGCCATGGCCAACACGGGGATCATACTTTTTATGTAAGTACCTCTGGTTCAAAGCCCATGCACACCTGGTGTTCTTTCAATTAACAATCTCAAGTTTGATCTTTGTGAACAGGAATGATCTGAGAAAGTATTAGCATATTCTCGGGCTTCTGGATAAAACAGCAACCTGAGGACGAACCAGAGCAGACTAATCATGGTGTTTGTTCAACCAGCTGCCCCTAACCAACTGGTAGAAACTATATGTGCTCAACCACCCAAAGTACTGGAACAGCCCTACCAGTTCAAAGAAAGCATTTTACAAAGTGATTCACCGTAAAAAGATCTTTCCCAGAAGCAGATCCGACTGCATCACACTGTAAGGAAAAAAATCCCACCTCAAACCAGGCCTCGAGTCCTGCATGCTCTGGTCCCATCTTGTGCGCCATCCCCTACACCCCCTAGATGCCTGATGCAATGAGCACACTGGCCTTCTCTCCAACCCAGAAGGTG
Source organism: Mirounga leonina (assembly GCF_011800145.1). Taxonomy (NCBI): domain Eukaryota; kingdom Metazoa; phylum Chordata; class Mammalia; order Carnivora; family Phocidae; genus Mirounga; species Mirounga leonina. Next base: position 30,228,410 of record NW_023270314.1, read on the forward strand.
CCATATTCCCCTCTCACCAACGGGCCTTTGCACAAGGTCCTGGAATTCTTTTCCCTTTCTTCTTCATCTAGTTGACTCCTCATAGCAGAGCTCACCCTCCCCTGAGTTATGCCTTTCTTGGCCTCCATGCCTGGGACAAACACCTTACTTTACACTCCCCATAATTTTAATATTTTAGTGCAGTTGTCCAATTTATTTGGTTAGTATCTCTCTCCCTTGCTAGACTGTAATCTCCAGGGGATTGAGCCCACCTCTGTTTTCACTCACCACATGTCTGTATCCCCAAGACCTAGTACAGTGCTTGGCACAGAAATATTTGCAGAGTGGCCAGAGTTTATTCCTAAACCTATGTACTTGGTCAAAGGCTGCCTGAGGGTAGCAGGGTCACATAGCCGACCTGGAGGGCGGGCACCACATCGTCTGTGACAAACTGCCACAGATGTTTGTGTGCATCACATACAGCCTGGGATTTTCTAAGACACAGTTGGCAGCAGTGGAATTCTTCACAGGAATAGTCTAATATTAGTCAGGCATCAGCGTGAATGCAGATCGCCATCCCTAATGCAACGCTAGAGCGTTAAATAGCTGTCTAAGAATGTAATGCTTATGTTATAAATATATGCTATTTATGTTTTGAGCACCATTTATGATTAGATAATCACACAGCTATTTGAGGGCTAAGGATCAGGCAGGGCTATAAATATTTATATTGTGTTACTGCTCTGATCTGTTTTGGGTATAATATTTTTTAGCTGAACGGGTTTTTATATCAACGTCACGTTTGAAACAAAGTAGTTTTTTTTCTTATTCTCTAAATCTTAATGGCTTAGAGATGTATTCATACACACAGTTGTATACTTTTGTAATAGGCACTATCTCTAAGACAGATTGCCTTCTCCAATTAGGAAGTTGTCATCAATCACTGATGAATAGAAACAAGAGACTCTTCCCCCGATCCTAGGCCTAGGGTCACAAGATCATTTTCAAGGGAGCAGAATATGCCACTTTTAAAACCGAGGGCTTCATTTCAGACCTAAACATTTAACAGATTAAACTGTCCAGAGCAATTACATTGTTGGACATCGTGAGGTATGTTCTGTGTATCCAAGAAGCACAGATTGAATTCGGCTATCCCCCTTAACTCACAGCGAGTTACACAGGATTTCATTGGTTTTACTTTTAGTATTTTCTGCCAAAGAAAGTATGTGTTTAGAATACAGGGAATGCTCATTATTTTTCCAGGAAATAAAATTCTGTAATCTGAATCTCATCTTTAAAAACAGGTTAAGTTCACAAGGCATATGGAAACATATATGAATAAGTCATTGATTAGCCAGTTCTGATAAACATTTTTTGTGGAAAACAAGAGCACAAGATAGCTAGAGTAGTTATAAAAATTTGTAACTCATGGCCCAAATATACATTTGCAACATTGACTTCATCAGGAATTACCAAAGAATTAGATCAATTGTGGGGAAAGTGTTTAATGTGTTCTGGTCATGTAAAACAAAGAATAAGGGTTTTATTTTGGTTTTGGTTTTTGCTTTAGATGTCAGGTGAAGTTTAGTATTATTCCTTTATTTGTTATATAGATGCTTTTATCTATGTTCTTATTTTTGCTTTCCAATTCTTGTTTTTGGAGAAACACTGATCACTCTATGCATAAAGAATCCGTACATGCCTTGGACATTGTAGAGGGTCCAGAGCCAGAAATGATTCTTTCTGACCCCAACACAAAAAGGCATTTTTCTGCACCCTATCCTTCCCTTTCTCTGTTTGCTCTATTATACAGGCAACGGCCCGACCCTCCGGCTCACACAGTATCTTGTTATCTCATGTGCAGGATCAGTAGTAATGCAGGTTAGACTGCATGCTCTGGCTTCGGTATTTCTAGATTTTACATTAAGGCTTAGCCAGCTTGTCAAATAGTCCTTCAATTATAAATGTTGAGAATAGCACACAAATATGATGGACATATACCCATATGCTGAATAAGTAGATAGAGTATTTGCTAATTTTGCCATACATTTAGCATCTAAGTTATGAACCAAATTCGGCCAGTGGGGAATTTCCGGTGGTATACTTTAGCACATAAAATACAGCAAATTCCAGTTCTGTGACAGCAAAGGGTATGCGTGGAGTTCAGAAAAGAATTTCTCAGCTTCCCAAAAACCCACATGCTTTTGGAAAGTTAATGGTTGAAAGGACCAGTGCGATAGTTTATGATAATATCTAATGTGAGGATGTCTTATTTATTATAGAAATTTATTGTCTACTCTCTATTCCCTTCCCAGAATCATGCTGCTTGCCGTAGCAATATTATCACTCTACTCAGTTCACCTTTTATTAAAGACCGCCAAGGAAGGAGGTATGCTACCGCTCAAGTCCAAGATGTTCTATTTTGATTCTTGTTAAAGGGTAGTTCATTCTATTGCTCTCTAACTATAGGAGGATTTTAGTCAATTTCACATTTCATTTTCTTCTGACCCCAATGACATGGCCTCTCAATGTTTTTAGTAATTAGGGTAGCTAAGAGAAGTGAAAGGCAACTGGCTCAGGTTCAAGCCAAATAGGAAAAAGGAGTCTTGATGGATGACAGAAATAACAGTTCTGACTTGCTGCACAGAGCTAAGATGAATGAAGCCATTGCTTCTTGTCTGGAGAACATTTAACATATTTTGTATTGGCTTCTGAGATTGCATCTTTGGGGTTTATAATTTCTGTGTGGTGTTTATGTACACATTTGAGACTCCAGTGTACAATTATAGAAATATTTTAGTCATTAAAACAATCCTTTTAAAAGGTTGTTCTTTTGTTTTTTTTTTGTTTTGTTTTTACTTCTTATTATAGGGTCTTTAATTTATGAAAAACTAGGGGAAAAGGCATTTGGATGGCCTGGGAAAATTGGAGCTTTTGTTTCCATTACAATGCAGAACATTGGAGGTAAGGGCATATAATATTCACTACCACTTAAACGTTCTAAAGAATGTTCAATAAACCAGAAAACTCTTACGGCAATGAACAAGCATTTTAAATACAGAAAAACAGCTGCTTTATATTCAGAAATTTTAAAAATAAGGATTCTTAAGTAGATTTGCTGTCCTTTAATGAAAAACAACAGTATCTAAGAAAATATTATATAGGATCCCACCAAATGAATTCTAGAAGTAAAATAGAAAAAAGCTTTCTTGATTTCAAATGCTATTATGGCTTTCATTTAAATTTTAAAAATTAAATCATTAGTGCTTATTACTGTCTTTGTCAGAACAGTTGATGTTTCATATGTATGACTGAGTTTATTTCATAAAACTGAAAATTAAGTATCTGAAAGGCATAGCCAAATATGGGGGCGGGGGGTGGTTCCTTGAGACAGCCTTCACAGAGCGAGCCCATTGGAGTATGTCCTGAGAAGTTGTGCTAAAGCAAAAATCTGGCTGGGTAGACATTGGGAGCATTATAATAAAACCACCAATTCCTTGGTTCTACAGATTCTTATAATTCCTACTAAATGATAATTTCTAGAGTAGAACCTAGGAATGTGTATTTTTAATAGTGTTCCAGGTGATATGTTTGCCCACCAGCTTCACAGGTCCTATGGAGTTTTTGACCCTCAGAAGGCATCCAGACCCCTAATTCCTATGTCCTACTGCCTATGTCTTCTTGCACGGCCTGGAATCTATCATCACACAGCGGTGCCTACTTCCTCACCTCCTCTCCAGTCCCCAAACCTGCTATTCCGTTCTTCTTTCTTTCTTCTCTCAATGAACAATACCAGCAGCCTCCAGTTTCTTGAGCCAAACATGATAGTGTCATCCTAAACTTCTCCCTCCCTCCTTAATCCTGATCATTCAAATACCTACTCTTGTCCATTCTGTTCTTTACCTGCCTTGAAAAGTTCTCTCCTTCTAGTCTCTCTGTCATAGTTCAGGTGGTCACTGTTTCTGCTCAGACTCTTGCAGTAGCCTTCTAACTGGGCTTCCTGCCTTGAGTTTCTCCTGCTCCTATCTCTGATTTATCCTCCAAATTCACTTTCTCAAATGCAAATCTAGTCTTGCTTCTCACAAGCATAAAATTCTTCAGCATGCCCTCATTATTTTCAGGTTAAAACTTAAACTCCTTCGCTTGTCATGTAAGGATCTCATCTTTCTTCTACCTACCTTTCTGATACCTTTCCTACTACCTCCATATCTACCTAGCTAGCTTGCTAGCTATCTTTTATATGTCCTGTCATACCATAACAAACATACTCAGTTCCCCTACTCTTGGAGTCCCCCAGCACCCCCCCCCCCAAACCCCCCTTTCTTCTGTTTGCTCCCATAACCCATCGCTTCTCTAGATTAGTAGGTACTAGTCTCTCTGGTTCCCTTGGCCCTGTTTGTATGTATCTGACATGTTACTTCTTTTAAAAAATATTTTCAAGCCCTTGAGTAGAGAATAGACTTTTGGAGTCTGATGCACCTAAATTTGAGTCTGTTTCTGTCATTGTCTGTGACTTTACTCATCTGAGTCTAATTTTTCCGTCTATGAAAATGAGAATTACATTCCAGCTCACAAGGTCATTGTGAGGATGAAGTCAGATAACATATGGCACATAATAAGGGTTCAGTACATCCTTTCCTCCCTAGTTCTCGGATTCAATGTCTCTGGAGCCCTCCTGATTATTTTTTAAATGGGCATTTTTATAATTATAAGACAAATATATGCTAATTGTGAAAAACTAAAACATTACATAAATATATTAATTATAAAGAAATATTTATATAAGTCACCCTTAAAAATAGCTACTCCAAGGTTTTCTTCTATGCAGAATTTAATAAATATATTGTTACTGATAAAATTGGATCATCTTATAATACTGATTTGCAGCTTCCTTTTTTTACTTGACAATATGCCTTGAATGTATTTGCATATTATTCTTTTAAATGGCTTTTGAATTTTCCCTTGTGCAAATGTACCATAATGGGTTTACTGAATCCCTTATTGATATTGAATTGTTTCTAGTTTTTCACTATGACAAACAATTGCTGCAATAAATAAATTTGCACAGAGATCTTGCAAGGAGGTAACTCTTTTTAAATAAAATCATTGGAGTTATCTAGGATTTCTGGAATGCAGCAATTCTTCTAATAACTTTCATCCAACTATACCTGCTCCTGCTAATGGATGGTTGGTAAGCAGATAAATAAAATCCAGGCAAATCTTAATGATTTGTATTTATTTCTTTTCATATTTGTATATATTAAGACTATAGACCTGGGTAGAATTTGGCAGTAATACCAGGATTGTTGCCTACATTTTACTGGTTTGAGGCCACAAGAATATAAGCTCCCCATCTCCCACTGAATAGACTGCTTTACATTTGGTTCAAATTTTCAGCCCTTTCAAGACTTAAACTGTCAGGCATTTCATAGGATCACCTCATAGTTGGTCTAATTTACTTGTTTGGATAACTGAAATAACTGGACATACACATATTTAGCCCTAAACCCAACGAGCTGAGAAGCAACAGCACTGTCTTTTGCTCAAAGTGTAACTACCATTATGCTTCTAAATAATGGAGTAAACTATAAAATGGTCTCTCAATCAAGATGCACACACATGAAGGAAGTGTGGCTTTAAGGGAGTAAAAATTTCATATACCATTCCTGAAAGTGCTCTCATTTTGGTTACTCTATGTGATTAGTAGTTATATTAGCCTAAGGGAAATCACTTGTATTTCTGTATTTAGCAACTCCACATTTAGAAAGTTTAATTTTCTCAATCCCCTGAAAAATTAACATTTACCACAGATGTTTCAACATTAGCAGAATAATGTTGACATTACCCAGACAGGTCTGGATCATTCTAAATTTTCGAAGACCAAACACATTAACAGTGGTGACATCACTGAAAGTCAGCAATTAATAGCTCTAAAATTGAATGGTACCTCACTGAGCCAGTTAATCAGAAATATCTCCTCTGTTTGCGCTCTGTAAGATTTAGCGTTAGCCAAGGTCTTTGTAAAGATTAACCAAATAATATTTACAGAAGACACATCAGGTATCGTAAAAATCATTTCACTTCACAATAGAGAAGAAACACTGGCCTGAAGTCAGGGATCTTATATTTTGGATGTGGTCTGTTGTTTTCAATCTGCGAGATCCTGGACATGTCAAGAAAGCTTTCAAACATATCTATCCTCAGCTGTGGAATGAAAATAACCTATACCTTGCTGTTTTACATGGCTTTTTAGCGGATCGAATGGAGTAATCTGCAAGACTAAAACAATGTAGGGAATCATTATCACCATTATTACTTTTGTTGGAGGTTAAAAAAATCCTTTGAAACTATTAATAGTACAATTTGCAACTTAGATATCTGCTTTCACATGTCTGTGAGCAAAAATTCACCAGAAAAATGTAGCACACACTTACACATTGCAAAGCAAAACTTGTCAGTCTTATTTTTAATTTAACTTAAGAAAATGAATTTTATTTTTAACTTCCTGGACCCTGTGTCAAATTAGCATTATATTTCACGGCATGGATGGACTTGAGAAAGAGAAGTTGCATCAATCCCTACAACTTTAGGCAACAGTATACGTTATGAATATGTATACATACATGTTTTTCCAGGGAGAGGGTTTATAGATTACATCAACAGATTTTTCAGAAGAGTACATGATAACATATCACTTATCACATATCATATCACTTACGTAAATGCTCAAGAACTTTTGCCATGTTGTATAATTTATTATTTGGCCAAAGGGAGACTGGGATATAGAGAAAACAAATTCACTGACCAAGGTGGGAGAAGCTATCATCTCTTACATTCTTTTATCAATCCAGCCAGCCTCTAGTTGCGACGATCCATGCTCTGAGGCGTTGGGTGCCCCTTGGGGAGGTTACAGAGGACAACACCAGTGCCCACCTGGGGAACTGCCCTCTCTCCTTTTGTGGCCAGACCCCTGCCCAAGTGATGGACGCTAAAACAGGCACTCCGTACAGGCCATGATGACTTATAACGAATTAGGGGGGAAACTTTGAAAGAGCAACATCACTGAAAACCTCAGAGCTGGATTAAAAACAGAATCAGCCTTGATACTGTTAGGAAAGGTCCCTGTGAAAGAGCCAGAGGGCCAAATATCTATTTTTGAAAAGAACTTGGAAGCCGTACAAAACACACTGGGTGGCTTTTCTTTCCATTTGGGGGATTAGATGCTCATCTTACCAGAAGACTGAATGTCCCAAATGCCAGGACTTCTCACAACTTGCCTGTGACTTTAGTGCTATGTGCACCACTAAGCTGTCACGTTTTCCATTTTAGCAATGTCCAGCTACCTCTTTATCATTAAATATGAACTACCTGAAGTAATCAGAGCATTCATGGGACTTGAAGAAAATACTGGGTATGTCATGTTCTCTCTGTAACATCCGTTGACTCATTCTAATTGGTCTTTTCTGATCCTGATTTTTTCTTTCTTCCTTTTTTTTTTTTTTTTTTTGAGCGAGAGAGTGGGGTGGGGAGAGACAGAAGGAGAGAGAATCTTAAGCAGACTCTATGGCCAGCATGGAGCCCAACGCAGGGTTCGATCTCACAACGCTGAGATCATGAATCAAGTGTTGCACATTTAAATTTTTTTTTTACGATTTTATTTATTTATTTGCGAGAGAGACAATGAGAGACAGAGAGCATGAGAGGGAGGAGGGTCAGAGGGAGAAGCAGGCTCCCTGATGAGCAGGGAGCCCGATGCGGGATTCGATCCAGGGACTCCAGGATCATGACCTGAGCCGAAGGCAGTCGCTTAACCAACTGAGCCACCCAGGTGCCCCTCAAGTGTTGCACATTTAACCAACTGAGCCACCCAGGCACATCCTAATATTCTTGCCGCTCTTTCTCTTTCAGAGAATGGTACCTCAATGGCAACTACCTCGTCATATTTGTGTCTCTTGGAATCATTCTTCCACTTTCTCTTCTTAAAAATTTAGGTAAAGTCATTTTTAATTTTTATTTTCATATTCTAATAGGTGGGCCAATTGTAGATACCATATTCACCTTCCAGAATTTCTCTGCTAACTTTTAGGTTACCTTGGTTATACCAGTGGATTTTCTCTTACCTGCATGGTGTTTTTTGTCAGTGTGGTAAGTGATTTATTGACATGATCCCTATAGGTTGGTGAGCATGAGACATTAGACCCTGAATTAGTGTCCTCATTTTTGTTCAAGCACTTCACTAGCATGAAATATTTCTTGCATCACAAACCATTTTCTTGTATTCTAATTTGGAATGAGGAAAGGACAGTCATGAGTTTAAAAATAGTTGAGTTAGAATGTCAAGGCCATGGTTAATACTATGTTCAAAGCACACAGGATGTATATTTGGACAAAAGGAATCCTTCAAGCAGTGATATGACAATGACCTTCCATTTAGAAAGGTGGAGGAAGAAGTGAAGAGTCCCAGAAGAGAAATGAGTAGGCTATAGAATTATCCACATCTACATCAATCTGTCATTTTCTCCTGTATGTTCCACCCATGAGACGAGGGCGACCCCAGTGGAATTAAAAAAGAAATTCTTCTCCCCACTGCCCCCACTCCCCACCAAAAGGGAGAGATTTTTTTTTTTTGTAATATCATGGATGCCAAAATGTATATGCATTTCCCTAAAAAGTCAAAGGAGAATTTTTTATATTTATTTATATTAGTTTGAAGAACTAAAAGATATGAAGTGTAGCAAGGCAATAATCACCTTTCTCACAGAATATGAATGACGCTTAGGATGGATTCATGCAAAATACCGTCCTGTTGACTCTCAGGGGCAACCATCGTTCCAACTGTTTCCTTAGAGCAGAGGCTAGAGGGAGTCTCCGTTGTCCATTAGCCTAGAAGGAATCCTCAGCAGACGCTCCTCACCTCTACCCCATAAGCCACGTATATGGATTTTTGTTTCATTGTTTTCCTCAAAAGGCTGATTTTTTTTTTTTTTTTTTTTTTTTTATGGCTGGGCCTAGGTGATTTACAAGAAATTCCAAATACCCTGCCCTCTGCCTGTTCTGGATCACAATGTTGGAAATCTGACATTCAACAATACACTTCCAGTGCACATGGTAATGCTGCCTAACAACTCCGAGAGTAGTGGGGTGAACTTCATGATGGATTACACCCACCAGAATCCTGCAGGGCTAGATGAGAACCAGGCCAAGGGCTCTCTTCATGGCAGCGGAGTGGAGTATGAAGCACACAGTGATGACAAGTGTCAACCCAAATACTTTGTATTCAACTCCCGGGTAAGTGATGAGCCTAATACTACAGCCGAATCTATTTTATAAATGGAGATGGTTTGGGGTCGTCATCTGTTTGGGAATGCTACACCGGCGTTGTTATCTTTGTTTTTCAGACGGCCTACGCGATTCCTATCCTAGCGTTTGCTTTTGTGTGCCATCCAGAGGTCCTTCCCATCTACAGTGAACTTAAAGAGTAAGGCAGCCTTCATGTTAGCATTCTAATTTGTTTTGAAAATGTGCTTCATATGTTCAAAGGTGCCTTATATGGAAACATGATTAATGGCTTTTTCTCCAGAGAAAGTTTGTGGTACATTCCACTCATCAGGGATGTACTTTAACCAGAAAAGGTGTGAATCAGCCCCCTCACTGCACTACCTTATTTGCTTCCTTCCCTCCTGTTTCTCCATCCTGTGATCCACAAGAGGGGCTTAGGGCAGGGGAAGGAGGAGCCAATGGCTAGAAGAATTTTGGCAGGCATGAGGAATTTGAAGTTGAATTTTGCTGGGAATGTCATCACCTCAACTGGAAATGACCATAGCCATGAAGACCAAAAATCATGGTTAAATTACGCTAAGCCATTGAGTTCATTTGTGATCAGTCCCTAACCCTCGTCTAGAAGACATTCACCACGAGGATGTGCCAAACCTGGCCTTCATTGTCTTATGTGTACAGTGGAGACACTGGCTAACCAATCTTGTTTCTTGTAGCTGAAATTCTATGGTTCAATTATTTTGATGTCTTTGGTTTACTTGGAAAATCACATGTAGCAGTTACCCTCCACTTGACTTTAGCCAAAGATCGAGAAGTGATAGCAGTCACTTCGGAGGCCTGACAATTGACCTTAAGCAGCTGGGTGCTCTCCAGAATGGTTTTCAGAAGCTGTCCAGGCTTCCTGGTAGTCTGGACTCATGAAAGTTGTGCTTTGCTGATTCTAGTAGGTTTGTGTCCTCATTAAACCCCTCTCACTGTGAAATATGAACGCTTTGCACATTAGGAGCCAGTTTGATCTCTATGTTAATTATATTCTTGAATACTCAGTAGACAAGTATATTTATCAACACAAAATAAATTAGTCTTCTAGGAAAACGGTTGTCCCTAAGACTAAAGGAGTAGTGCTTAAGAAAAATGGAAACAGGGGCACCTGGGTGGCTCAGTCAGTTAAGTATCTGACTCTTGATTTCAGCTCAGGTCATGATCTCAGGGTCGTGAGATGGAGCCCTGTATCGGGCTCTGCCCTCAGCGGGGAGTCTGCTGGAGATTCTCTCTCTCACTCTCCCCCTCCCCCACTCGTGTTTTCTCTTTCTCTCTCTCTCTCAAATAAATACATCTTTAAAAAAAAAGAGAGAGAAGAGAAAAATGGAAACAAATCCTTCATGGCTCTCAAAGACAAATCTAAATAAGCTATGTTTCTGCACTAGAAATGTGGTTTTATAAAAGCAAACACAGGCATACATTCTTTCACTATTTTTTAAAAATTTTAATGATAAAAAGTGGTACTTTCACAAGTTAAAAAAAAAAAACCCACAAAGCTTGGTGTTTTCTTTTCAGTCGGTCCCGGAGGAAGATGCAAACCGTGTCAAATATTTCCATCACGGGGATGCTCGTCATGTACCTCCTTGCTGCCCTCTTTGGTTACCTAACCTTCTACGGTAGGTCACTCTGTCAAAGTCATTCTCTTTGTGCAAATCCTAGTTGGACTGATCATTAACCTGGTTGGGTATAATTCTTTTAATCGCCCTCTCTAAGCAGCATGATCTCTAGTACACATAATCAATTAACATGCTATGTTAGCCTTGTCACTTGACCTAAGAAAATGGGACCTGAACCAGCCTGGCCAACAAGTTACAACCATTTGTGAATTCACACATATTTTATGAAAACCAGCCCTCTCATTTAAGTTATTTTCCCTAAGGGGTAGATTAGATTTCTTTGGCTTGACTCCCTAGGCCATCTCAAGCTAGAAGCAATGACAGTGAGTCCAATTGTACATTGTAAAGCTCTTTTGGTAGAATAACTAACTACCAAACAAGTGGTAGGAAAAGTACAAAGTCCTAGAGTTGGAACCTGCTTTTTGTTTACCAGGCAAGTGGAATCTGGGGGCTTGGAGCATTAGGCAAGTTTTTTGCCTCATCCCATTCTATTCTGTTATAGTGAATGGTTTCCAAAGAAAAGAAGACACGACAGAATTCCCTCCAATCTGGGAATGTACTACCAAAAACAAAGAAAAGCAACTATGGACACATTAGATTATGCCTAAAACAATTTGCCTATGGCATCTTAATGGACACAAAAGAAGTAGGATTGTTACAGCCCTATAGACATATTTCAGGGATTCTAACATTGACCTGTTGTCACAAATCAATGTTAGCAACATAAATCTATCTTTTATATAAACCTCTTTAACTTTTTCATTTAGTTTTCTTTTTCCCGATTCAGTAAGTTAGATTCAAGACAAATTGTGGAGGAAAAGACCAGGGAGGAGGCACCATTTATTTGGTTTTTTTTTTTTCCATTTGACTAATAGTTGGCTATTAACCAAGCACTTACTTTAGATTGGGCATGAACTCTTTGTTGGATTGTGAATTAATAAAAAATCAGATCAAAACTATGGAAGGTATTTTTACTGCCCCCCCCCGCCCCCGCCCCGTCTGGTTTGGAGGGGAGTAAGGAGAAAAAAAAAAAAAAGTCAAACTACATCTGATTCTATAAGCATTTCCAGTCATTTGTGTCTGGAATTCTGAATGAATACATTTTCTAGGTGGGTGGCATCTTAATCTTAGATCAATATCCATTAAGAGACCCTGTAAAAATCATGCTAATTCATCCTTGCATGTCCTTATACAGACCCTAATGAGTCTCTTAAGACAAGCGAAAGCTTGAAAAATCAAGTATGTATCAGTGTCATAATGAAGTCATAACTGTTGAACTTGAAAAAAAATGTTAGAGTTCATTTGTCCTAAGGTTTCCAATACTAGGTTCAGAGAAGCTGCATTAAAGCTAACTGGGAAGGTGGGAGTGGAGGGGGGTTGGCAGGATGTGAGGGACAGGCTGGTGGGGCTTGACTCTTTCATCCCCTTCAGCAGAGCACCTCAGCCTGTCACCTCTTTTGCAAGGCTTCCCGTACAGCAGAGACAGACTTATCATGAAGTAAATGAGCTAGAGAGGCACCTGCATAATTTGATTCTAGCTTCTGCAACTTTATGAGCTTCAGGGTTTCCTTGTTCATTTGAAGAAAAGTCACACAACTAATAAGCTCAGAGACAGGATTAAGACAGAGGTGTCTAGATTCCCACACCTGGGGGTTTTTGTTTGTTTTTTTTCCCCATTGAACTGTGTTCCCTTTGTAAAATGTTACTGTCGGTATGGACTTGACAGCACCAAGTGAACCCATTCTCTTCTTCGTCTTTGTAGGAGAAGTTGAAGATGAACTACTACACGCTTACAGCAAAGTCTACACATTCGACACCCCTCTCCTCATGGTACGCCTGGCGGTCCTTGTGGCTGTGACGTTAACGGTACCCATTGTCCTGTTCCCAGTAAGTACATGATATTTTGATGGAAGAATCCTGCTTAACCTTGGCTAGTACATATGTTCCCATTTGACGCGGCTTTCATTGTGATGTGAGTTTGCAATTGCAATGTCTGAAGACATTTTTATATAGCACTTTGAAGCCATTTAAAATGGACAGTTTAATATGTAAGCTATAACAAATATTTTTAGATGTTAAACACTTTTAAAATATAGGAGGAAAAAAAATCACCAACTGTATTTCTATATTTATTTTCCAGGTTTATTGAAGTCAAAATTTATTGTTAGGCTCAAATTCAAAAAGCAGATCCTGAGTTTCTATCTTGTGGGTTAGTAGAAATGAGTAGGAGTTCATAGAACTTCTGAAACTTGAAAGCCAAAACCACATTACTTTGCAGTTCATTGAGTTTTCACCAGTTCTGAAGGTATTTAATTCCCTCCCACCCCCACTGTGTTGTGCTTCAGTAACATTCAAAAGTCGCCTTCATCTGACTCCTTGGAGACCAATGAGAAGGGGAATCCTCTTAAGTAAATTACATGCTAGAACTAAATTTCTTGAAAAATAGTTATATTACCCATCATATATCTCTTCTACAATCCCCAAAACTGATACACATCCTCTGCCAGACTCCTACTGGGATCCCCCCTTCTTGGCATTTGCCTTTGGCGTCACTCGTTCTGAGATCACAGGGCAGGGCTGGTTGAAAAGATTTGGACTGCGTGAGTTAAAACCACCACCTATGGATAAACACAAGTCTGCATTCTCCTGCCAACTGTTCTCCTTTCATAAATACTGAATTTACTCATTCATTTCAGGGGGAAAAATAAGCAACCTAGTAACCAGCGCCATCCTGTACAGAATGTTCCATACGGGGCCCAGCATACGAGGACTACTCCTATAATGACACTGTGGTCACTTTAAATGCAGCTTGTGTGCTGAAATATTTTTTGACACATTCCTTTTTCATGAGTGCATGAAATCAGATCCTTATTACCAGGAGGGCCAATATTTTACTCTTAAATAATATCTTGCCTCTCATGTGTCTGAAAGTATTTCAAACGACATGCACACAGCTTAAACCTAAAATCAGCTCCATCGTGGGTACAAGGCAGAAGACAGCTGTAGACAGAATGTGTACCATAGGGTAAGATTTCCAAGCAAACACTGTCTGTGAAGAAAGAATGTTGAAGCCCTTCTTTTTGTGTGTAAAGATATCACCAACTAATTTTTGGCACACAGTAGGCACTCCCATCATTATTGAATCAAAGTAATGTACAAAAGAAATCTGTTATGTGCTTCTGTATTGTTTTCTTCATAAGCCCCAAATATAGTGCTTTCATGTTGTGGTCTTGGGAGATTAATGGCCTTGGCCGTGGTCATGAAGCTAGTCAGTCACAGTTGACTAATGCAGTGCTCCTAGCAGGACCCTGATGGCTGGTGTCAAGATAATGGGAAGTGGAAGTCAGCCTTTCATCTACTGATGGTCATTTCACCTCAACATTTGAAATCTAGATCTCCCCATAGAAGCTCTTTCTCTCATGACAGATAAGGCACTGGTAGAAGTCAGACCGTCAAGAATAGTAGTAGGTAGGAAACCTCTCCATGAGATGAACCTTAGAATCAAGACTAGGAGAACCAAATTTCAGAAAAATAACTGTTCTCCTTAAGTAAGAATTTTCACCCAACATTGACATTTATGAAACATTTTGCACCTCATTCTGTCTCTGACCTTACACTGTTACATTGAGATCATCTGTGTAAGTGCCCACCTTCTCCCCTGGGTCAAAAGTCCTGGAGGTTAGGGATGTGCTCAGTGACTGGCTCAGGAGCTCAGCAGTGGTTGCTAAGAAAAACGGTCTCCAGAGGAATCTTGCCTTTTCTGGAGATGTATAAACTGCCTTTTCTGACAAAAGCAGAGGCTGTTCCCCTTGCTGACATTTGCCATGAACTTCAGTTTGGGTGAGGATCTGGGCTAAATGAACCAAGCCTCCATGGGTCTGATGGAGGGCAAAAAAAGCCTCCTTGTCCCAGTCAAACCCACAAGGCTACGTTCAGACACTTTCCCCCTAAAGCGTGAGAAGTTGGTGGTGTGTTTGTTCCTTACGACTTACAGCCACGACTTTGAACGTGGCAAACACTGAGTCATGCATGCCAGGGTTCTCCTGAGGGTTTCTTTTATTAAGAAACTCTTGACCAATAAGAAATTTATTTATTTTGCTTTGATATCCCCACATACAAATAATAAAAACAAACAAAACCTAATCTATTAGGATTAAAACCTCTCAATTTTAGGTATAAATTTATAACTTCTTTCAACAAATGATAAGTGGGCTCTTTTTCTTAGGAACCCAAGAAGAGACAAAGGTGTTGCTGTTGTTGGGTGGTTGGATGGATTTTCCTTTGATTATTCCATTTATTATCTTTATTTTCTCCAGTTAGGTCAGTTTTTTCCTTCTTAATGAAAGACACACATTGAGTGCAAAAATGATTATCGAGCAAATGAATAAATGAAGTGAACTGCTTTTTCACTAGTGTCCCAACATTTCTGTTTCTAGTTTTGCGGTGGTGGTGGTATGGCAAGGTTGTCCATTATGGGACTGCACTTCCTTCCCAGAGACTGTGAACACCATTTTCAGCTTGTACTTCTCTTTATGCAGTAAAGTTCACACATCACCATGAAAAACAGAAAACCAGATAATCCTAATGAGTTTATCAAGAACACAGACTCACATTCCATTTGCCATACCTTAAAAAAAAAAAAAAATCACATCTCAGATTCTCTAGCTATTTATATTTTACAATAGTGAAATCATTCTTTTCATTCATGCTGCCTTCAGATCCCCCATTAGATATAGGCATAGAAATATTGCAAATATTGCCATGAACTGGAATAGAGTAGTGGTCCACAGATATTTCCAACACACTTGTCCTAAGCAATGTTACAAAGTGAAACTGTGATTCACTTCTAAACCATAGGACTGATTTCTTTTTTTAAGAGTTCAGACCTAACGACGGTTCCCACTTTCTACTCTGCCTCGCATTGGGTCCCCGGATTCGAACATAGCACCCCCTCACAGACTCCTATTCCGAATACACTCTCTGGAAATAGCAGATGTTTTTTTCTAGAGCTGCCAAGGACCTTTCTGGAATCATTCTGGGTCAGAGGCCATGGCCGTTGCTATGGACATTCCTCCCCGCCCCATGGCATCTGACCCACATTTCCAGGTTCTTATCAGTTTGTGTCAGTAGAGAAAAGGCGCTTAGATAAGTGGAACAGCAGGCAGTGCATTGTGGGAAACAGGCCAGACTTGCCTCGCTCCTGACATAGGTAAACAGAGCTGCGGAGGACCTATTGATCAGGCTCACCTCTCAAGGCAGCATTTTAACATAGAATGACCAGCAGGTTTTCTTCTATTCTGTTCCACCACCACCTCCCACCAGCCACAGCCTGCTGTCTCCCAGTTTGCCCTCTTACTAGGAATGCACTGACAGCTCTAAATGCCTTCAGTTCTGTTGGGGATTTTGTTCTTCTTTCTTTGCCATGAGGAGCCAGCTTTCTCTATTTGTTCTGACCATGATTCCTGTAAACCTTCTGTACTCTTCCATCATCAGGCCCTACTCTTTCCAGGAGCGATGAGACCATAGGAAACTGCATTCACATTCAGGGACCCTGTACATATAGGTTTACCTCTAACTCAGCCCCTTGAATATACAATATTATTTTAACAAAAGACAAAACAAACAAACAAACAAACATACATATGACCTCTGCCTGAAAATAACCTGCATGCTACTTGTTCATTCTATACATTTAGCACTTTCAGACAAATCCTTCAGCCATCTGGATGTACTGTAGAAAGCTCATTTTTAAGCCTAATGAGACCAGTTTGGACAAGATTGATTAAGCACGAATTGTGGATCATAATGTAGAATTTATGGGCAGCCGAGGAAAATATTCTCAAACCATTTGCTTTCTTCAGCCTACTTTTCAGAGCGAGTTTCATAATTTTAACTAATCCAATTTTTAAAATCCTTTACAAAGTCACTCTTAAACCATTTCCAGAGACTATCTGGCTTGCCATTCTGGAAATGAAATTGCTTTTGAAACCTAAACAGATGGCTTTAATTTTTGGTGCAGTGGTATGAAAGGAATGTCCCATTAGACACTACAAGTTTTTGTCATGCATACATGTGTTTCTAAATGCATTTTACATTTTCTCTCTCAAATGAGTTCCCATCTCTCCACCAGTAAGAGACTTCGGAAGTAAAATTTTCGGAAGAAAAATCAACCCCAGCATTTCTAAAAATGGGAAATCCTAGCTTAACTGAAGTGTTCACTTAGTGGAATTAGCCTACTGGCTTTTCAATAAGTCAAAAAATGTCCTCTAAAAGATTCCAAAGATAAGAGTATTTTCTACTTTGTTAAGCTGTTCAAGCAGGCAGGGCATTCCCTCTGCCCACAAGGATCTTTTTATCCGGTTACAGCACAGTAACTTGAAAGGCTGCTACAAAGGGAGCCTCTCTTGACCCTTCACCTACTTATTGTAGCTGCCCAAATAGGGCTGATGTCTGTCAAGGCTCCTGAAGGGAGGGCAGGGATTTGTCTGTTCAATTTAATTCAACATTTATTTAGTGCCTGCTGTGTGCAAGACACCAAACTAGAAACTTTGAAGAATGTTAAAATTATTAGGTCCTATTCTTTGACTTTTGTGCATTTATAATCTATAATTAGGAAGGGGGGAGGTAAAAGGGAAAAAAAAGGAGCAAATACAAAGAGTATCATATTTTTAAAACATTATGTGGCAAAAATGCTAAATACAATACTAAATTAAAAAAAAAAAACCCAGATTTCTAAAAATTCTGTTCACGAGCAGTATATAAATTAATTCAGTGCTTGCCCTTAATACGTAATCCAGTCTAAAGACACATGTTTAGAAACCAACAAGGGTTTTAGAATGTCCCTAAATTCTATGCCTTACCTGTTATTTTATCTCTTTCTGAGACCTTTGAGAAAAAAATCTGAAAGCTGAGAAAGTGAGCACAAGGAAAATACTCTTTCAAACATATGTCAGCATCAGGTTGCACAATAATATCAATGTACTTAATAATCGACCTGCATGCTTAAAAATGGGTAAGATGGTAAATATTATGTATATTTTACCACAATAATGAAATCTTGAAAGGTAAATAAGCATCGAGATCTTTTTTGGGAGAAAAAGGAAAAATGCAGAAGATGCTTTAGAGGGATGAGAATATTTGAAATTGTAGATAAAAATCAACTTTGAACTTTGTTGTTGCAGATTCGTACATCAGTGACCACGCTCTTATTTCCCAGAAGACCCTTCAGTTGGATAAGACATTTCTTGATTGCAGCCATACTTCTTGCACTGAATAATGTTTTGGTCATCCTTGTGCCAACTATAAAATACATCTTTGGATTCATAGGTAAGTTTGAGAAAAGCTTTTATTTAGTCAGCTTGGGCTGATACCTAAAGGGCAGACAGGGAGCCGGTGGATGGGAGGTCAAGGATCCCTCATCCATCTTAGGCTCATGGGATTCCTATTAGCCCAGCTGGCTCCAGCTTGTCACCTCCCCTCCCTCACAGGTGACTCTGGAATTATTCATAGGATCAGGAAAAAAAACCCAAAAAACCTTAGAGGCCATCTAATCCAGCTGCCTTTTCTGACAGATAGGAAATTGAGCCCCATAGAAGTCAAGTCATATACAGCTTCTCCACCCACCCCCATCCAAAAGTCGAGCATTCCTATGAAATCTTTTGTGAGCATAAAAGGCGTAAAGCAAGAAGCAACTACCATTCATTTATGTGGGAAAATTTTTGAGCATCCCAGACACAAAAAATAACCTCCTTGGGCTTTTCTGATACCTTAGGATACATATTGGTAACAAATGCAGAAAGTAAATTGAGATGAAACCAAAAAAACAAAACAAAACAACAACAACAAAAAAAAACACAGATATTCAGACATAGTTCAAAAGCTATGAGAGCTTAATGCCAAGATGGAGTGTAGCTCCCAGGGAGAGAACTTAGTTTCACCACTCCTGCTGCTCAGGGTGCGCTGCCTCTATTCACATTCACTGCAGAACAAAGTCTGAAGGCTCTTTTCACTTTTTTGCCCTTTTTTCTGAAAGGCAAAAATCCTCTTCAGATTCCTTTCAGTTAGTGAAAATGGGTACTAATGTAGGTCTTTCCTAAAAGCGAAGTGGCATAACATGAACTTTCAAAATTGGGGAATACCTGTGACTTGGAGTAGATCCAGGGTTTGGATTTAGGTCTTAAAGCTGCATCAGACAGTATGGAAGACAGATTTTTATCTACAGGATGTTCTCTCAGCTCTGTCAGCATCAGCTGAGCATTGACGGTGGTCTTTGGAGGTGGAGGAGGTTGGTCTTATAAAGCGTATTCTCTTTTAACTGTGTAGCCTGTTAATTCAGTTTTCATCTCCTGATTGGAGGGACTACTCAAATTTTAAATACAATATAAAATTTTTTTAAAAATTAGGTGTGAGCCACTTGAAAAGCTAGAAGTGGATAGGAAGGGTATGTGATGAGCTCAGCTTCCTTAGTAGGTGTTTATATTATCAATTTCCTTTGAATTTTTAACAGGCGGCCTTTTATTGTTAATTGTAAGTTATGTGCACTTAGGATGCAACCATGACTTTAGGTATATTTTAAATTTTCTTGATAAACAGATATTTGAATAAGCAACCAAGATGAGTTGACGGTACTTTTAGTGCAAACATTAGGGTAACGTTAGATTTGGTTTCTTTAAAGTGCATGACCTTGGGTCTCTGCCTTGCTGAGTAAGACATTGACCTGTCCTTTGCTTCTCTCCTCAGGGGCTTCTTCAGCCACTATGCTGATCTTCATTCTTCCAGCAGTGTTTTATCTTAAACTTGTCAAGAAAGAACCACTTAGGTCGCCACAAAAGGTTGGGGTAAGTAAGGCTTGCAATTTCCGCCATTTTAAGTTGCTCTTCGACTACTTAGAGTAAAACAGAAAATACACGATTCAAAAAAATTGGTGAAGGAGAACCAAAAATCAGAGATGGGCTGGAACTCTAGTGGAGAGAAAGCGGGGTGGATTTCTGGTACTGAGATGATTCCAGGAGTTCTTCCTTTCTTATTATCAAGTATCTTGTGTTGAGTCCTTCCTACCTGTCAAACACTAATGGAGTTTTCCTGCAGGCATACATGTCTGCCAGTTTCCACTACCAAGACTGCAGCACTATCTACAGGAAATTATGTGGGAAGGAATTGGGCTCCCTGGCAGTGTTATGAGATAATTTAAACATCTTTAGTCATATCTGTTAGGTTTGTAAGGCCAAAAGATATTGCTTTGTTTCCCCCTCCATAGTGCCTTGGTGTAGACAGAGATCCAGAACAGAACCATTCCTTTTCCAGTTACTCTCTTTAGATATAAAATATAATATATAAAATATAATCTTATTAAACTAGAGCATGTTTCTTTTCCAAAATGATACTATAGAAACATATGCCAGAAATAATTGTTTTTCCCAATAATTAAATATTATCAATGACTATTTAATAAAGTCTTCCATTTAAGACTGAAAAACAATGCCCCTTAGTGAGTTACACTGAAATTTGCCTGAGAGTCCTTCACCGTTCAGGACTGTTCAGGGACTTCACAACAGTTTGGTATCAAAAATTCCTCCCATCGTCTCACCCCTGAATACCTACCCTCTTTAGTCCATCTTGCTTGGACTTTTAAGCAGTGTGACCTTGGCAGATTACTTGTCCTGTTTGTGACCTGTTCTGAGTTTGACCAGATGTAAAAATGAGTAAAAGTGTCTCCTACGTCCTTTCTAGTGAAAAAAAAAAAAAAAAAAAATGGAGGTTGATCTGAGTGGTAATATATATATATATAAGGCCCCTTCTAGTGGTGTGTGTGTGTTTGATGTACACACGTTGCCTTTTTTTTTTTTAAGGAATGTACGATATAGATGAGGCTTTTGTTTTCATTTTATAAAATTTAATCCTATCATATACCCTATGATACGCCCTTCTAGGGCTTGCCTTTTTTCACCTAAAAGATTGTGAGCACACCCAATGTCATTAAATCTTTTTCTGTCACTTGATTTTTAATGATTACAGGGTATTCTATCATTTCAATGTACCAAATCAACCGTTTCTTTATTTTGAGGATTTGGGTTAAATCACTCCACTGGATTCACCCTCTTCTCCCAACTCGGGTTCTAAATTCACTGAATTGCTAGGCACGGACATCTGAGCTATAAGAATAATACAATTCAACATGTCAATCAGATTGCTGCCTTAGGTAAACAACTTACAAGAGCAAACTGTGCGAAATATGGTTTCTGTGTGCCCTAACAAGTTCTCTCTGATTGACAGGCTTTAATTTTCCTTGTGGTTGGAATCATCTTCATGATTGGAAGCATGGCACTCATTATAATTGACTGGATTTACAATCCCCCAAATTCCAAGCATCACTAACCCAAGGAAAAATACTTTTTCTATTGGAAATGGTTGCAAATTATGCTGCAAAAGACATTTGAGTTCTATTGATTGGAATGTTATTCATAGGAAATAACAGGAGGATTCCAAAGATGTTTATAGTAACATCACCAGGCACCTATGGAAGAGAAAAAGCATCATTTGTGTCAAGAATGGCTGTTTATATGTTTAAAACTTGTGGTGCGCATTGCTACCCATGTTTTCCCAGAGCAGTATAAGAGGATGTATTTTTGCTATTGTGCAAACAGAATAAGGGTAGCTGCAGGTAATGGTCATCAGATACTACCCTTCCCTCTTCCCTCCAAATTACAAAATACTTGTATTCTTGGAACATCAAACAAAAATGCCCTGGTGGCAAAGCTTTCTAACTGCTTAATACCTTCCCCCAATCCAGCACCCAATACTCTGGGTTAATTGAATAACAGAAGCAAAAGGCAGGTCCCTCGAACTGTCCCTGTAAGGTACATGAATGATCGATCAGACAGCAGGCTAGAACATCTTACTCTCGCCAGTAAAGGAATATCTTGCCCATTTTGTTTGTGACATTGAATTAGTGACTTCTTCATTTAATAGATTTTTTGGTAAATGTTAAAACATCTGACTAAACACAGGCATACCTCGTTTTATTGTGCTTAGCAGATACTGAGGGGGTTTTTTTGTTGTTTGTTTTGTTTTGTTTTGTTTTACAAATTGTTTCGCGGCCACCTTGCATGGAGCACCATTTTTCCAACGGCATCTGCTCCCTGTGTGTCTCTGTGTCACATTTTGGTAATTCTCACAGTATTTCAAACTTTTTCATTATTATATTTGTGATGGTGATCTGTGATCAGTGATTAAGACTTGCTGAAAGCTCAGATCTGGTTAGCATATTTTCGCAATAATGTATTTTAATTAAGGTATGTACTTTTTTTTTTAGACATAGTAGGATTGCACACTTCGTAGACTATAGTGTAAACATAACTTTTGTATGTACTGGGAAACCAAAAAATCCATTTGACTTGCTTTCTTGTAATATTTGCTTTATTGCCGTGGTCCGGAACTGAACCTGCAATCTCCAAGGTATGCCTGCATGTCTTAGGATCTGTCCCTGTAAGGTACTGCATGTCTTAGGATCTGTCCCTGTAAGGTACATACATGAATGATCAGACACCAGGCTAGAGCACCTTATTGTCAACAGTAAAGGAATGTCTTGCCCATTCTGTTTGTGACATTAAATGAGTGCCTTCTTCGTTCAATATATATATTTTTTTAATAAACGTTAAAACATCTTGCTAAACAGAGAGAGGGGCTTTATTTAAATGATAGAGCAACAACAAAAATAATGCTTATTGCTAAACTGCCTGTTCTGGAAGCGTTTGCTTTTCAATATTATTCCTAGTCCTCTTGTCATGCTTTTGTCATTGAACAATGCTCTCCCTCTCGTCTTCCATTGTCATCCAGAATTTTTAGATAGACCACAATTCATGTGGCGCTACATTACCCAGTATTGTTTGATACATTTTTATTTGATAAACATTCAGTGCAGGAAACTGTGATTGCTATATGTTTATGTATATAATCTTATTCTGTAGTCCTCTGAACTTTAATGTATGGTACATTTGATTTTTATTTTTTACATGTGTAGCTTTCTCTCTTCACAGTCAAAATGTTTATACTATTGAGGATGGGGGCAGGGAATTAAGTTGATGGACTCAGAAATCCATTTGTATGTATCTGTCTATTGAGGATATTTTAAATTTGAAACCTAAGTTATATATAGTTCAGTAATGCTCTCCAATGTTTACAATAATAACACAATCATCCACAGGAAAATAAGTTCCTCGTTTGCAAATAATTATCAGTACTAAGGTTGTTCTTTTAACTTAGCATGTCTACAATAGGATTTAGTTCATTTTGGTTTGCACAGGAGTTTGCTGACATTCATTTGTCATTTAACACAATGTTAAATGGCTCTCCATAAAAATAGAAGTGCTAACACTACAGAGAGATGAAAACTATTATTCTTTTTTTTTTTTTTGAAAACTATTATTCTTGATCACTTCTGCAACACACTTACATGAAATGGATTTAAAAACTAGCACTCACTGCCTAGAATTTCTGGAGTTTGCCACCTTCCCCCTCCAAGTCAGTAGCAAGAACATTTATTGTATATTTTTATATTTTGGTAAAGCCAAGTATGAAATACAAGTATCATATCAGTATAATATTAAATCATATTTCAATAGTTGCTTTGGAATGTGCCTTAATATACATTTGTTTTATGTATCATTTTCTAAAGGCATAATACTGTCAAATGGTGCACTTTGTGATGGAAATTGAGCATTACTAGAAACTATCATAACTTTTGAGTCATTATTATAACTTGCCAAAGAGCATCTTCAAGATAGGTTTCCATTTATGTTCACCTAAAGAGTATATCAAAATAGAAAGTGGAAAAGGTACCTTCTGAGTATTAAAACAAAAAGAAAAAGAGGTTTAATCTGAATGTATTTAAATGTAAATATCAAAGATTAATTCAAAAGAATCGGGAAAGTATAAAATTTGTATGTATTTTGAAATGACTAACTTGAAAATATCGACCTCGGTAATTATACAGATATTCAAGAGCAATACTACCGTGCCAAATAATGAAGCACCATTTTTCTTCTCATGGCCATTTTCAGGATTAGAGCTCACACAGACTGCAGGGCAGACTTACATATGGTATCTTGTACCGGTTAATTTAACCCCATTTATGAACAGATAAAAATTTTATTTTCTTATTTCATTTATAAGATGGTTCAATGTACTGGGAGGCTTTTTTTTTTATTACAGAAAGTGTATATTGGTATATAATAAATGAACTTTTCAAATGACTATGATTTTTTTTCTGTTGTTGAAAGCTATAAATTATTTGTACATGAAAAACATCTCAAGTCTAAATATGGTCTTCCGTCTATTGGCATATGTTCCATTTTCATTGTTACTCTTGATGTGTAAATAACCTTGATAGCTGTCAAAGAAAAATAGTTGCCATCTTCTTTTGGCAAAATACACAGCTAATTCTCATTTTCATTTATGTCATCACATACATACCTCCTAGAATGGATGTGGGAAAACGTGTCTCTTTATGGTTAATTAGGGAGAATTCACTTAGGATGAAACAAGAATGGAAGAAATATGAAAGTAGTCAAATAAAGACATGGAAGATGTGGAAGAAGGAAAGCAACGTGGGAGTGCAGAGGATTGGGTTGAGACTGCCTGGTAGTGGGACTGACGGTACCTGTGCTAAGTTATGCGCCTGACTTTCTAGGAAACTTCCAAGTAGTTCTCCAGAGTGTTTCCACCATTTTCATTTACCAAGAATATATATGGGCTCCAGTTGTTTCACAGCTTTGCCAACACTGGGCATTGTACTTTATAGCCTTTCCCGTGGGTGGGAAATGGTATCTCTTTGTGATTTTCATTCCATTTCCCTGGTGACTAGTGTTGGAAATTTCCCGTGTGTTTCATGGCCATTCAGGTTTCCTTTTGTGAAGTGTCTTTTCCAGTCTTTCACCCATTTTAATTAAGAATGAGGTTGTTTGTCTTTGTATTGTGGATGTGTCAGCTCTTTATATATTCCCGACACATGTCCTTTGTCAGATGGCAAATGTATTTTCTCAGGCTAGGACATGCCTACTCATTTGCTGAATGTTATCTTAATTCTATCTTTCTGGGGCCATGTCTTTATAGCTTAAAGCTCTGTAATTCCTGTCTTACTGAGATAAAATTAATTAGGATGGTATTGTTATAATTAATGTTTAGATTTTCAAATATGGAGAGTAAGTCTTCTTTTTCTCTTTTTTTGGGGTGGGGGTGGGTGGTATGTGTTCTTGCCTTGTAGTCAGCTTTATTGAATACATGCGAATATCATTCTTGTTTTATAGATTACAGGTAATGGACTAAAAATAGCCTTTGCTAAGTCACTTTGACTCTTGGTTAGGAGGCCCAGTCCTACTTAGATAGGCCCAGGACCTCAAAAGCCCTTTGTGGCTGCTTGTAATCAACTTCATCAGTTTCCTCAGCCCTTGTTATAGGCACATCCAGATGAAGCAGAAGAAATCACTCCATGTGGGTCTTATGCACCAGCTTGGAAGTTGTATCATTTCCTCTTGACTCTGTTCTCATCCATGTGGGAAGCTGTTCGCAGGGCCTTTGCTTCTATGGCATGTACTCTCGTGACTATCTTTTCCCAAGAAAATAGTGGGTACTAATTATTCAATAGACCCTATTGAAGAAACTGAAAAAAAAAAAAATCAGTTTAGAGCCTTTCTTCACACCACACAGCAAAGTGGAAAAACGAAATAAGAAAGGCAATACATAAGCAACAGCATTTTAGGAAGAACGACGTGACAGCTGCCTGAGGGAGTAAGACACGGTGGAGGAAATTACAAGGCCAACAATGGATCATGGGACTATACAGCAGTATATTAGAGCAATTAACAAAACACCAACTCCTATAAAATACAGGCCAACACGTCCTTAATGTAGGAAGATATAAAAACCAAGAAGGGAACTATTAAGAATCTAATAGATGAATGGGCAATGGATATGAGATCACTGAAGAAAAATAAATTGTTTGATCTCACTAGGAGTCAAAGACATGCAAGTAGGGGCGCCTGGGTGGCTCAGTCGTTAAGCATCTGCCTTCGGCTCAGGTCATGATCCCAGGGCCCTGGGATCGAGCCCCACATCGGGCTCCCTGTTCCGCAGGAGGCCTGCTTCTCCCTCTCCCACTCCCCCTGCTTGTGTTCCCTCTCTCACTGTGTCTCTCTCTGTCAAATAAATAAATAAAATCTTAAAAAAAAAATTTAAAAAAAAAGACATGCAAGTAAAAACACAAGTACAATGGTTTTGTCTTACTAAATAAGAAAATTTTTTTTCTAAAATAAGAAAAGTTAATCCTTTGTGCTG
The DNA here is from genome assembly GCF_011800145.1 of Mirounga leonina. Taxonomy (NCBI): domain Eukaryota; kingdom Metazoa; phylum Chordata; class Mammalia; order Carnivora; family Phocidae; genus Mirounga; species Mirounga leonina. The sequence goes on from NW_023270314.1 coordinate 30,254,653, forward strand.
GTGAGTGTGCGGAGCTGAACACTTATTCAACGCTGGTGGCAGAAATCTTGGCTCCGCGTCCCTGGAAAGCATGCTGGCAACACTTGAAGATCCCTAAGGATGTTTGTAGTAAGGAGAACAGCCCCCCAAAGATCTAATCACATGAGCCCTCAAAATCCGAGAACTTTCTTCACCTGAAGTCAGAAAGAGTCAAAGCATAAGAGGGACTCAAACTGCCACTGCTGGGCTTAAAGATAGAAGAGACCATGTGGAAACAGAAGGAAAGGAGTTCTGCCAACAACTTAAATGAGCCAAGAAAATGGTTCTCCTCCTGAGCCTCCAGCTAGGAGCCCAGGGCACCACCACTTCGATCTGCTTGAGAGACCTTAAGCAGAGTACTCTGCTAAGCCAGCCAGACTTCTGACCTCCAGATCTGAGAAGTAATGAAGGAGTGCTGTTTTAAGCTCCTAAATTTGTGAAAATTTGTTACCGCAACAGGAAACTAGGAAATACAATGTTCATGGTTTTTGATCCACTAACTTCTTTTCTAAGGATCTATTCTTAGGAAGAAATCAGAGAAGTGAATTCACTTCTGTCCACTAATGTATTCTTTCACCATAAAATGAGCTACATTTTTGAAGCACTCCAAATGTCCAAAACTGTGGAATGACAATAAATTCTAAGACCTTCATAGGCTGGAATAGGACAGCCATTAAAAATGTTTTTGACTAGGGATTCCTGGGTGGCTCAGTCGGTTAAACGTTTGCCTTTGGCTCAGGTCATGATCTCTGGGTCCTGGGGTTGAGTCCTGCATTGAGTTCCTTGCTCATCAGGGAGCCTGCTTCTCCCTCTGCCTGCCGCTCCCCGTTTTTGTGCTCTCTCTTTCTGATAAATAAATAAAAATCTTTAAAAAAAAGGTTTTGAATAATCACCAATAAAATGAAAAACTATAGTATAACATTAAAGTGGAAAAAAAATGGGGCACCTGGGTGGCTCAGTCGTTAAGCGTCTGCCTTCGGCTCAGGTCATGATCTCAGGGTCCTGGGATCAAGCCCCACATCAGGCTCCCTGCTCAGCAGGAAGCCTGCTTCTCCTTCTCCCACTCCCCCTGCTTGTGTTCCCTCTCATGTTGCCTCTCTCACTGTGTCTCTGTCAAATAAATAAATAAAATATTTTTTAAAAAGTGGAAAAAACAAGAACAAATGCTTCATTATACCAGTTTTACATATTAAAAATGCATGGAATAGAAAAATAGAGACAGGAAGAAAGGAAATAGACATAAATGATAAAAGTAGATATCCTAGGTAGCAAGATAATAAGTGATGTCAGTCTTCATCCTCCAATATTTCTGTTATTTTCTAAATTTTTTACAGAGACTATATATTCTTTTATAGTTATAAAAAATGTAGAGAAACATTTTTCTATCAATTTATATTTTCTGGAAAAAACTAAAACATGCTGCCAATTTCTATACATTTTTATATTTTCAGCTGAGTCCAAAGGCAGAATTGGATGAGAGTATGATTCACAATTAGGGAACAGTCATTGATGACTGAAGCAGAAGCTGAAAGGATGGGGCAGCACCTCTCCAGAGGTGGGGCATGTGAAGGACTTAAAGAAGAATGGGGTAGCATAGCCAGTAGACCAGAATTTCAGATCCATCCTTTGGGCAAGTCATTTAATTTTATTGAGCTTCAGTTTTTTTCCTTTCTGTTGGTATAATTTCTGTGTGATGCAGTTCCCAAGATGATTTAGCTTGGAATTCATTGGAAATTAGAAAGCCCTTATAGCATAGTCACATCTCTAGTACAAATGCTTGATAGTCATAAGTCAAGGATCACCGGAGAGGTCCAAAGCACCTTGCAGCAATGACTTCTGCAGCTCGGTCCTGAACGTGAGTTAGATTAAGTCAAATGCTTCTGGGGAATACTCCACCTTGCCACTCAGGCAGAATAATTTTAAAGGACATTCAGTGTAAACCATGCATCAGATACTGTCCTAGGCACAAGAATACAGAGTAGTCCTTGTCTTTAAGGAGCTTATAGTATAGAGGAGGGGGCACATGTATCAAATACTTATAATATCAAATGGTGAATGTTCTACTATATACTCAGGATTCCATGGAGCCTCTAAGGGGAATGCTCAAATCAAGCTTGGGGAAAGAAGAGTAGTCAGATTTCAGGCAGCAGATGCCCATTTAGTTGAATCCTAAAGGACACACTGAAGTTGTAAGGCAAGAAGATGGAGAAGCAGAGCAGCATGCACAAAAACATGATTCCTCCCACGACTCTCCACTCCACACATACACAGACACATATATGCATACACCTTCCACACACTCTGTATTAGATTCCTTTTGCTGCTGTAACAAATCACCACACACTTAGTAACTTAAAAGAACACATTTTATTATCTTACAGGCAGCTCCAGCAGGGATCACTAGAAGCCCCAGCAAAATCATATAAACCAAGCAGACCAAGTAAAACAACAAAGATTCTTAAAATTAAACTGATTAGTACTATGGCCAGAAAGTAGGCCAAGATGTGTGTGCCAAATCTAAACAGAGTGACTGCTTGCTACAATAAGAGATTTTAATGGAATGTCTGATACACAATTGAAAACCATCCCATACCAAGAACCAAGAAAATTACAACTTGAATAAGATAAACTGATGTGAACACTGGGATAAATCAGATATTCAAATCACCTAGCAAGAATTTTAAAGTAGGCATCCTAAAATTGCTTCAATAATCAAATTATAAATTCTCTTGAAACAAATGAAAAAATAGAACATCCCACAAAGAGACTGAAGCTTACAAGAAGAGAACCAACTGGAAATTATAAACTGAAAAATATAACAGAAGTTTAAAGAAAAATTCATTGGCTGTGCTCAGAATGGAGATGGAGAATTAGAATCAGCATACCTGAGTAAGTATCAATAGAATTCATCCAATTTGATCAAAAAAGAGGAAAGAAACTAGGAAAAAAAAAAATAGAACAGAACGGGGCTATAGACCTGTGTGACAAAAACAAAGTTAACATTTGTATTAACGGAGTCCCAGAAGGAAAAGAGATGGATTAAGGCTAAAAGACAATTTGAAGAAATAATGGCTGAGAACTTCCCAAATTTGGTGAGAGATACTTAAAAAGCTCAGTGAATTCTCAAAAGGAAAACCCAAAGAAATACACACAAATAATCATCAAAATTTCTGAAAACTAAAGATAAAGAAAAAAATCTTGAAAGCATCCTGTGAGAAACACATTACCTCTAGGGGAACACTCATTTGAATGTCTAAGGATTTCTTATCAAAACACATGGGTATCACAAAGAACCAGCACACCATTTTTCAAGTGCTGGGAGAAAAGTTTCAACAGTAAACTCTATATCCAGCAAAACTATCTTTCAGGAATAAAGGGGCAATAACATTCTTAGAAAAAGGAAAACTAAGTGAATGGTTGCAGGCCTACCCGTAAAGATGCACTAAAGAATGTTCTTCAAACCGAAAATGATAAAAAAAACAAATGTTAGAAAAATCAGGAAAGAACAAAGGAAAGACCAGAAATATGGATATATACAATAGACTACCCTTTTCTTCATGAGCTTCATAAATATGTTTTCTGATTGAAACAAAAGTTATCATCACCTAATATTCAAGGCAATGATTTTTTTTAAGTGGAGAAGGTAAAAGGGACTTCTAGAAATGAGGTTTTCACAATTTGCTCCAGGTGGTAAAATGTTGATACCAGTACACTGTGATGAGTCTTATATGTATCCTACAATACCCAGAGCAACCGCTACAAAAACTATACAAAGAGATACACTGAGAAATGCTATAACTAAAGATGAATTTCTCAAAAATGTTTAAGTAAACTACGGGAAACCAAAGAAAGAAACAGAGGAATGAGAACGAGAAAAAACAAAGAGACAATCATAAAATGGCAGACTTTAGCAATAAGATCAATAATTACTCAAATGTAAATGGTCTGAGTACACCAATAAAAAAAAAAAACAGATTAAAAGAATAAATAAAAATGACCCAACTATATGCTGATAAGAAACTCACTTCAAATTCATTGACACAGGTAGGTTGGAAGTAAAAGGATATAAAAAGATATACATGCAAAAAAAAAAAAGAAAAGCAGGCTTTGCTATATCCACATTGGATAAAGTAGACTTCAGAGAAAAGAAAACTATTAGAGACTAAAGGTGTTCCTTTGTTCCTTTTATTATGTATCTGACAGGGGTGATCCAGCAGGAAGACATACTAATCCTAAATTTGCACACACACCAAATAGCAGAGCTTCAAAAGACATTACCTTCTCCACTCCTTTTGTCTTTTGAAACGAAAACTAAGTGGAAAAAGATGAATCCACAATTATAGTTGCAGACTTCTACACCCATCTCTCAGAAGTTGATAGAATTATTAGACAGGAAATTAGCAAAGATACAGAAGATCTGAACAATACAATCAACCAAAAGGTTCTAACTAATATATAGAGAATTTCCACCACCAGGGGCACAGTACTGTTTTGTTTTGTTTTGTTTTGGTTTGGTTTTGGTTTTGGTTTGTTTTTCAAGCATGTAGGGAACAGTTACCAAGATAAATCATGCCTTGGGTGGCATGACCCTCAACAAATTAGAGAATTGAAATCAAACAGAGTGTGTTTGCTGGCCATAATGGAATCAACTAGAAACCAAGAGCAGAAAGGTATGGAAATTAAGTAATACACTTCTACATAATCTGTGGGTCAAAGAAAAAGTATCAAAGGAAAATTAAGTACCTAGAACTGAATAAAAATGAAAAACCAACATATCAGAATATAAAGGGTGCATCTAATGTGGTGCTGAGAGAAATTTGTAGCACTCAGTGATTATATTAGAAATGAAGAAAGGTCTCAAATCAATAATTTAAGTTCCTACAGTAAAAAACTAGAAAAAGAACAAAATAAACCAAAAGGAAGCAGAAGGAAGTTAATAAAGATAAGAGCATATATCAGTGAAACCAAAAACAGGAAAATAGAGAAAAATCAGTAAAACAAAAGCTGGTTCTTTGGAAAACTCCAAATTGATAAATCTCTGGCAAGACTGATGAAAATTTTTTAAAAAGTAAGCATTATGTCTCAACTGGCAGTTTTCCTCTTCTAGTCATATATGAAACAATGGTGCATCTTAAAAATGTAAGAACTCTTAAATTTAATAAAATATACTTCTTGTAAAAAAAAAAAACAACAAAAACCAAAAAACAAAACAACCTTATTAACATACTTTGGTGCAAAGGATATGGGTTTTTTTGTTTTTGTTTTTAGAGTTTCTGTTCATAGTACAAAATGTTATGGTTACCATCACCGTGTGCCACTTGAATTCTAGAATGGTTGTTTGTGTACGTACGCATGTGTGCATGTGGTCTGGATAGGTCCAGGCCAGACCAAAGGAGGGTTATGAAAGATGACCAAAGAAAACCTGAAATCGCTGCAATCTGAATTATTCCAAATCAGTATAATTTTGGTCAAACTGGTTAGCTTAGTGGACTCATAAGAAAATATATCTATTTTGCCAAAGGGAATTGAGGCTCCAGGAACGACAGGGTAATAGTAAAATGGCCTCCACATTGCACTTGGCCTTCCTGGTCTCTAAGTCCTAAGCCTGACTCAGGCAGTGTGTAGCTCTAGCAATACGGCTCCTAGACAACAATCTTTACGCTTAGTTTGACATTCAGTTTAAGTGTCCCTAAGCTGAAGCTTTTCCACCAGCCCTGGAGGCACAGGGAGCAGGACAGAAACCCAATTCTTCCCTGTTCATCATGGTGCAGCCTCCCTGGCACTGGGTCACAGAACATTTTACCAGGGTCATTTGTGAATAAGCTACTCAGGAATGACTATTTTACGATCCAGTCCTTGGTATTCTCTTCTCAAAGGAAAAGTCGTCTGTTCTCCAGAAAGTGATGGACATACTTGTTGTATTACTGCCAGCTTTGGAACTTAAATTTTTGGAAAACCACCAAGTTTTACTAGGTAAGAGATGGTCTAAACCTGGTCTGCAGCCCAAACTTTTTTTCCCAGGTGGGTAATCAGCATTTCCTTCAATCTACGCAAACTCGGCAATTTAAGGAGGACTAAAACCAGTTGCCATTTTGCATTTAGCTCTTTCCCTAAAGGTGTACATCTTGGCCAGCCACAGAGGGCCAGCCATTGCTGGGAGGGTATAGCTACTGCTAAGATGGCAGTATCTTGTTGTACAGGAAAATGAAAAGAAAATGGACTATTTCATCAAATAATTTACCTGTGAAGGATGTTCATCACATGGTTCATTTTCTTTTTAAATCCTCTTATGAAAGGAAGTACTGTTTAGTAGAGCTTTATGACAGTATTTTGGCGACTTGTTTAGATCCAGCGGTGTGCTACAGTGGGCTTGTATTGGCTTACAAAAGCTGCATCTCTTTATAACTCCATTCGGTGAGATCATGTTGGTGGCATGAAATAAATGGGGAATCTTTACACCATAAAAATTGACAAATACTGTGAATCAGGGGGTTTCCTTTTGGTTTAGTTTTGTTTTGTTGGTAAAGCCAGTTGTTGAAAACTTCGGAGCACCCCACTTTTTAGATCCCTCTGCAGTCTTCCGGTAGCATTTCCCTCTATCATACTTAACACATATTATATTTGCTGGTTCCTTGTCTATATAACCCACTAGCCTAGAGGCTCTGTAAGGGCAGACTCAGCCCATCTTGTTCACTACTGGTACATCCAGTACCTTGTATCATATCCAGCTACACTGTCCTCACCAAGTATTTTTGAATGGATAGCTTCTTGTTGTCCCCCTCCTCCTATTTGGTATCTGACATGGCCAATAACTAACTGTGGTCCAGGAAAAACATGGCTAAAGACACCTCTGTTATGGGCAATGAACACCTCTTCAGAGGCTCCGAGCCAAGCTCTGGGCAGTATCTGTGAATGGAGACCTCAGTCCCTCCAGGGTGACATTATCCTTTTATTCCCAGCCAGCTTTTAAGAGGGTGGAAGAGGTGAAGCACTTAGAAAACTATAAAGTGTGACTCAAAAGCAAGGCTCTGAAAAACACTTCTCCCACTTATTAATGCCTGAACTTGCCCTAAGAGGTAAATTACTTCTTGCCATGATCAGAGAGAGATATAAATGTCCTGTTAAAATGGTGTATCTGTTTTAAATTCTCAATTAAAGTGAAAGAATCCTATAAAATTTTCCCTTAAAAGCAAGGTTTGATATAGAAGCAGGCAAAGAAGCCAAAAGCTGGATGATGTTAATTGTCTGAAATAAAGGAAGGAAAATGGCATTCAGTCTACAAAGATGGTGGCCATCAATCCCAGAACCACCAGTTCTGCCCATATGCTTGTCATTTGTCCCATCAAGAGATGAAGTGCCCTTGAATCTGAACTGGTCCTGAGACTTGCTCTGACCAAGAGCATGTAGCTGAAATGATCCTATGCCAGTTCTTTAAGAGTCTGGAAGCTTCTACTTTCATACTCTCAGGGGGAGTTGGTATTAAGAGTTTGCTGTGTATCTTTCCAGACCTTTATCATAGATAAAAACATGAAATTGTTTTGTATCATTTTTAAACATAAGTTTATATGCTACACTTATTCTATAATGTTTTATAAGTATAATTTTTTGAAATTTTTGTTGATTCATGTAGGTTGAGTCTATTGCCTTAACTCTGATAACTCCATTGTTTAATGGAGCACATTTTAACTATTGCTCAAGTCACAGTCATTTGTTGTTTGTCATTTTTTCATTATTACAAAAATCCTGCAGATCATAATTCACATCTACCTATATACATAAGCAGGTATTTTTCTAACTGAGACAAATAGCACATGCAACTTTAATAGAAACTGTCAAATATTCTCCAAAATAACTATCAATTTATTCTCCCAATGGTAGTAATAATTGGACAGTACTCATCTCCTTATAATTTGATAATTCCTTAATATTATCATTATTTAATAGTTGCCTTTATGATGGGGGAAATACAGCATTTTGTTTTAATTTACATAAATTTTATACATTTTAGAAATATGTTTATAACCACTGTTCCATCACTGGAAAGTTGCTTGTTTATATCCTTTACCCATTTTTTTTCCTATTAGAATTTTTTTCTATTAATTTCTGTTAACAGTTTTTTATACACACTGTGCTAATGTGAGTTTAAAATGACTTGAACATAACCTACCAAAACTGAGACAGGAATAGAAAATTTGAACAGACTAATTACCAGCAATGAAATTAAATCAGTAATAAAAAAAACTCCCGAAAAACACAAGTTCAGGACCAGACGGCTTCACAGGTGATTCTACCAAACATTTAAAGAGTTAATACCTATTCTTCTCAAACTATTCCAAAAAATACAAGAGGAAGGAAAACTTCCAAATTCATTCTACGAAGCCAGTATCACCCTGATACCAAAACCAGATAAAGACATCACAATAAAGGAGAACTACAGGCCAATCTCTCTGATGAACATAGATGCAAAAATCTGCAACAAAATATTAGCAAACCAAATCCAACAATTCATTATAAATCAGACATGATCAAGTAGGATTTATTCCCAGGATGCAAGGATGGTTCAATATTTGCAAAACAATAAACATAATAAATCACATCACTATGAGAAAGGATAAAAATCATACGATCATTCCAATAGATGCAGCAAAAGCATTTGACAAAGTACAACATCCATTCATGATGAAAACCCTCTGCAAAGTAGTTCTAGAGGAAATATACCTCAGCATAGTAAAGGCCTTATATGAAAAACCTACAGCCAACATCCTATCAATGGAGAAAAACTGAGAACTCATCCCCTAAGGTCAGAACAAGAAAAGGATGTCCATTCTCACCACTTTTATTCAACAGTATTTTCAGATGACATGATACTATATACAGAAGACCTAAAAGACTCCACTGAAAAACTACTAGAACTGATCAATGAATTCAGTATGGTCACCAGATACAAAACGAATGTACAGAAATCTGTTGGATTTCTATACACTAATAATGAAGCAGAAGAAAGTGAAGTTAAGAAAATAATCCCATTTACAAATGCACCAAGAACAATAAAATATCTAGGAATAAATTTAACCAAAGAAGTGAAAGACCTGTATTTTGAAAAATATAAAACACTGATGAAAGAAATTGAAGAAAACAAAGAAATGGAAAGACATTCCATGCTCATGAAGAACAAATATTGTTAAAATATCCATACTACCCAAAGCAATCTACAGATTTAGTAATCCCTATCAAGATACCAATACAGAACTAGAACAAACAATCCTAAAATTTGTAGGGAACCACAAAAGACCTCAAGTAGCCAAAGCAAACTTGAAAGGGAAAAAACTGGATGTGTCACAATTCCAGATTTCAAGTTTATTACAAAGTGGTAGTACTTAAAACAATGTGGGACTGGCATAAAAATAAAACCACATAGATCAATGGAATAGAACAGAAAACCCAGAAATAAACCCACAATTATATGGTCAATTAGAGGAATAAATATCCAGTGGAAAAAAGACAGTTTCCTCAACAAGTGGTGTTGGGACAACTGGACAGCTACATGTAAAAGAATGAAACTGGACACTTACTTACACCATACACAAAAATAAGCTCAAAATGGATTAAAGACCTAAATGTGAGACCTGAAACCATAAAAATCTTTGAAGAGAGCACAGGCAGTAATCTGACATCCACTTTAGCAACATTTTTCTAGATATGTCTGAGTCAAGAGAAATAAAAGCAAAAATAAAATATTGGGACTACATCAAAATAAAAAGCTTCTGCACAGCAAAGGAAACAATCAACAAAACTAAAAGACAACCTACTGAATGGGAATAGGTATTTGCAAATGCTCTACCTGATAAAGGGTTGGTATCCAAAATATATAATGAACTGAATCATTTCAATACCCGAAAAACTAATAATCCAAGTAAAAACTGGGCAGAAGACATGAATAGGCATGTACCCAAAGAAGACATACAGATGGGCAACAGACATATCAAAAGATGCTCAACATTGGGCGCCTGGGTGGCTCAGTTGGTTAAGCGACTGCCTTCAGCTCAGGTCATGATCCTGGAGTCCCTGGATTGAGTCCCGCATCGGGCTCCCTGCTCGGCGGGGAGCCTGCTTCTGCCTCTGACCCTCCCCCCTCTCATGTGCTCTCTCTCTCTCTCTCATTCTCTCTGTCTCAAATAAATAAATAAAATCTTAAAAAAAAAAAAAGATGCTCAACATCATTCATCAGAGAAATGTAAATCAAAGCCACAATGAGATAGCCATTCTGACAGATGTGAAATGATAAGATAAAAAACACAAGCAACAAGTGTTGATAAGGATATGGAGAAAAGGAACCCTCTTGCACTGTTGGTGGGGGAAGCAAACTGGTGCAGCCACTCTGGACAACAGTATGGAGTTTCCTCAAAAAAGCAAAAATAGAAGTACCCTACAATCCAGTATTCGCACTACTGGGTATTTACCCAAAGAATATAAAAACACTAATTCGAAGGGCTACATGCACCCCTATGTTTATAGCAGCATTATCTACAATTGCTAAACTGTGGAAACAGCCCAAATGTCTATCGACTGATGAATGGATAAAGAAGAGGTGGTGTTTATATACAATGGAAAGTCATTCAGCCATAAAAAAGAATGAAATCTTGCCATTTGCAATGACATGGATATAGCTAGAGAGTATTATGCTAAGTGAAATAAGTCAGAGAAAGACAAATACCATATGATTTCACTCCTATGTGGGATTTAAGAAACAAAACAAGCAAAGGGAAAGAGACAAACCAAGAAACAGATTCTTAACTGTAGAGAACAAACTGATGGTTACAAAGGGGAGGTGGGTAGGAAGGGTGGGTGAAATGGAGGATGGGAAGAAAAGAAAAGAAAAAAAAAAAAGACCTGCATAACAAACATTTCTTGAAGCCCAGAGCAATGAATCTGTATTATGATGTATATAGTCTAGGATTTTGTTAATTTAAAAATGCTTCATCAATTCTATCTTTATTTTCTTTGTTGTAACTAAAATAAGTGTTTTTTGACAATTAAAAGAAATGACCTGAACAAAGTCTCGGATATCTTAGTACAGGTAGTAATTTAGTCACCTGATTTGATTACAGGGGATAATTTATAAAGAAAATATTAATCATGAGAAGATAGGAGGGCAGAAAACCATGTAAGCAACACCCTTCTGAAATAAAAGGTTACTTTTTAAATAGTTTGTCCACAGGTTTTAATAACCATCATGTAAGGAAAATCTCCCACTCCAAATAAAGTTACAGTTTAAAAATGTGTGTATTATTTTTGTTTTCATGATCTTCCATCAAGTGATAACTTAGTATCTCCTAATTTTTCTCCATTAGTAGTTCATTTGGAATTTTGATATTTTATAATTTCTCCTTAATGCTTAGTGTGGTGTTATTACTATGAAATGGGAAGCACGCACAGAGAACAGCAGCATGAAGAGTTACCCTGCAATATGGAGCTTTTCTAAGTTTAGCTTTTAGCAAATTAGGCAACTGGGGATATAAAGAAAAGCAGGTCAAAACAATTTCTTTTTGTTTTTCCTGATTTCAGTGTTTATTAAGCACAGAATCAAAACAATTTTTTGTGTGTGTGATCCAAGTTCTCCAAGGTAAAGTATCTGAGTCAAGATAGCAGTCAAAATGGAGGTATAAAAATAGCAAGATCAAATCATCTACTCATTTTTATTATGCTTAAGTTTTTATTTTAATTCCAGTTAGTTAATATACAGGGTTGCCTTAGTTAATATACAGGGTTGCATTAGTTTCAGGCATACAGTATAGTAATTCAACACTTTCATACATCACCCAGAGCTCATCACAACAAGTGCACTCCTTCATCCCCATCACCCATTTCAGCCAGCCCCCCTCCCCCCACCCTCCTCCTCCCTGTAACCGTCTGTTCGTTCTCTATGGTTAAGAGTCTGTTCCTTGGTTTGTCTCTCTTTTCCTTGGCTCATTTATTTCTTAAATTCCACATATGAGTGAAACCCTATGGTATTTGTCTTTCTCTGACTTATTTCACTTAGTGTTATTCTCTCTAGCTCCAACCATGTTGTTGCAAATGACAAGATTTCATTTTTATGGCTGAATATTCCATTGTGTATATATACACCACCCTGTCATTATCCATTCATCAATCGACAGACACTTGGGCTGCTTCCATAATTTATTTATTGTAAACAATGCTGCGATAAACATAGGGGTGCATGTATCCCTTTGAATTACTATTTTTGTATCCTTTGGGTAGATACCTAGTAGTGCAACTGCTGGATCGTAGGGTAGTTCTATTTTTAACTTCTTGAGGAACCTCCATACTGTTTTCCACAGTAGCTGCACCAGTTTGCATTCCCACCAACAGTGCAGGAGGGTTCTGTTTTCTCCACATTCTCACCAACACCTATTCAAAACAATTTCTTGTTGCTGATTTCATTATGATTAATACCTACCTTGTATATTTTTAGCTTTTCACAGCACATTCACATATACAACATAACCTTCAAAACACGCTCATCACTTCATGAACTACATATAGGATTCCATAAGAAATTTATCTTCCCAGTGTCCTTTGACTCCCCCAAAGTTTGGGACACCTATGATCTACCAATTAAACTTGTATTGCTGCATCTCTAAATGTGCCCCCTCCCCATCAGAACATGGGCTTTACTGTGTAACAGTTGGCATTTGTCTGACCTTTTGGCATCATGCATGCCCACCCTGCCCCTCCAGAAACCCCAAAGATCCAAGCTCTCCATCCTCCTTGCCACTGTAAAAGCTGCTGTTAGAGCAGGTCTGATACCAGTCACTTGCAGCTGTGGCCAAATTTCAGCCAATTGCTTCCTTCTTCCTGGAGTAGTTATATGTAACTCTTCTCTCAAACAGACTTAAAGCTCTGATTTTTTTTTATTATTATTATGGTAAAAAACACATAACATAAAATTTACCATCTTAACGAGTTTTTAAAATGATAGCCTTAACTATAAACACTTTGTTGTAAAATAGATCTCTAGAACTTCATCTTGCAAAACTGATGGACCCATTGAATAATTATTTCCTCTCTCCCCACAGTCCCTGGCAACCACCATTCTACTTTGTTTTTAAACATTTCATACTTAAGATGCTACTTTAGATATAAGAGGAATTATGCAGTATGTGTCTTTTTATGACTGGCTTATTTCACTTATAAGTTCCTCAAGGTTCATTCATGCATATGATAGGATTTCCTTCAATATGAATCAGAAATTAGAAAAATTATAAAATCAGAGACAGCATTAGAAAGTGATACATGGAAGCACATAAGAGGTGTTTTATGGCCAATTTACCAACCATAAAGTCCATACAGTTCAGACTGGGCAAACCTTCCATGGGATTAGAATAGTTGGTGAGTTGGTATTCCTTAAAGCTCAAAATGGATGGACTACTTAGTGCTCTAAAACATTGGAATAACAGCAACAAAAATCCATAGAAGCACTAGAAAACCAAAGGCTAAGTTGTCAGCATACCAAAATATTAAGGAATCTCTGTATGAATGGTATAAAGCAAATGAACTTGGATATTGGCAAAACCTAACAGAGTGCAGGAATCCACTTTTCTAAGCCATTGCCAATAGCATTTACCCCCACTCTACAGTCCTAAGAATACTTCTTAAAATAATTGAGTTTACTTCTAGGGAATGCCCAGCACAAGCCCTGGAGGTGGAGAGAGGAGTAGGGTAAGGTTTCAGGTCACTTCCAGCCTCACTGTGGACATGGAACCTTCAACCCCGAAGATGGGCTTCTCTGGCCTTCAGAAGAAGCCCACCCATCACACAAACCCACCCAATAGAGAGCTGGGCCCCAATATTTGAGGAGAAAAAAGGCAACAAATGGAATAAGTAGAGGAAAGTTCAAGGAAAGCACAATTAATGCAAGAAAACTAAAATCTTAAAAAAAACTTACAGAAAGGTCTGACAATTCAAGAAAAATCATAGTCATTAAATGAGAAAGGAATAGTATGAAATTTAAGCATGAGAATACTAAATAAGTCTTGGAAGCTAAAATTCTGGTTACTGAAATGAGAACTCAGTAGAAGGACTGAAAAAAGACAAGAGAGGATGAGAGGCATTCTGGGCAACTGAAGCTTGAGCTAAGGACTTTTCCAAGAACACAATTCAAAAGAAAGAATGAAACTATGAAAGGAGTTAATAAACATAGAGCTATATCCAGAGATCTAATATTTACCCAATAAGATGTGCAAATAGAGCATGGAGGGAAAAATAAAAATCAAATAATGGAAGAAATTTCCATATGCTAAAGAAGGACCTGTGTGTTCAGATGGAAATGGCCCACTACGTGCTTTATGTAAATATTAAAAAACAACACCTTTGTGATTTTTATGAATTCAAAGGATTAAAAAAAAAAGTGTTACAAACTTTCAAAAACAGAAAGAGGGTGGAAGGAAAGGAAAAGTTACCAAGAGTTAGAATGAACCTGCTGCCAAACTTCTGACTAACAAGTGGAGAAGCTAGGAAGTCAAAGGAATAGCCAAAATATGCCGAGGAAAAAGGATCTGGAAACTTTTTTCAGCCAAATTAGCATTCAAGTATGAAGGCAAAATGAAGATAATTTTGAACATGCAAGCAATTTAGAAATTTTGCCACCCACATAACCTTCTGAAAATATTACTCAACATAAAAATGTAATCCAAGAAAGGGAAGAGGGCACAAGAAATAGAACAAGAATAGAAGAAATGAACAAGTCACCAATAGAGCATATAATTAAGACAAATAATTTCCTATAAGACAACTGTAATATGTATTGAAGTTGTTGAGCAAAGAGTCCCAAAATAGAAAATGTAATTTAAAAACAACCTGGAACAATTGTTGCAGCAGCTAGGAGATGGAGAGGAAATGGGGAGGGTGGAGAGGAGCTAATGGATGCCAAGGCTCTTGTACAGTTTTAAGGGAAAGGCAGAGGGAGGGCACAGCAGTCAGAAGGGTATGGATCAGTGGGAAGGAGGGGCCCCCATTGTCATTGAAGTTTCCATTAAAGACCCAACTCAACTAGCATGAATCCCAACAATTTATCAGGACTCCAGAAACTCTAGAGGGCAAGAGCAGATGCTGCGTTATCCTGTGTAACTTTTTCCTGACCTCTTGTTTAAAAATAAGTTGTCCATAAAGTTTATCATCCAAATCTAGACATGCTTGAGACTAAAGGGACGATTCACTGGGTGAATGCAGGACAATATACATAAACCTAGGACTGTCCTGGAAAATGGAGATATGTAGTCATCCTGCCTATAAAGTAGTCATCAGTCAGTTACACTGACTATGCTGGGTACTGTACACTTGAGTTGGAGAAAACAGCTGGATCCTTGCTCAGCTGTAAATCATTTATGGGTTTTCATCAGCATTGTTGAAGAACTTTCATTCCAACGTGCGTACGTCCATGTAAGGGACAGTTTGCAAACATCAGGATCTGTTCTTGAATCAAGCTCTGCTAATGGCTATTCTGGTTGAGAGCCTCCCACTCTAACAAAGAAGGTGCCAAATTTGTGGTCTCTTGCAACCCTTGTTTAAAATGATCATTTCCTCACATTCAAAAGCTGAGAGGCAGAGACTGTAAAAGGCTCCTTTGAAGGGACGTAAGAGATAATATTGCTATCTCAGAAGTGGAGAGCTCCACAAGCTGTCTCCATATGCACTGGTCACAGCGAAGGAAAACATAAGGAAGCAGGTGTAGACAAAAAGACCATCAAACAGCCTTATTAAATCCAGCTGTGCTTGAAGTGCAGGAAAACAAAGCTGCTAATAGCTGTAAGGGCCCCAGGTGAGCCAGAGTCTGGCTTTCCCACCCACAACCCCTGTCTCTGCATCCTGCAGGTCTTAAATGACATCCTTACCGGCAAGGTTTTCCCAGATATGGGCTTCCCAGGATGCAGGCTCTGAATGTAGGTTCTAGTACATCCTCTCAGACTTTAAAGTGTTTACTGTGTGTCAGTATATTCCTATTTTCTTACTGTCTTCAAGGCCTTTAAAAAAAATGTAGGATATATGATTGGGAGGAAAGGTGGTGGAGGAGTAGGGGACCCTATTCCAACCAGTCCCCAGAATTGAGCTGGATATCTACCAGACCACTCTGAACACCCATGATATCAGCCTGAGATGTAAGAAGATAGATCTGGATCTCAACAAACAGAATATCACAGGCAGTTGTTTTTGAGGTACGAAGCGGGGAGCCATGATTCCACAAGCAGATATCAGGATAAACAACAGTGGGATGGAACCTGGCCGTGGGGATCCTGCACCGCTGGTAAGCGATAGCCTCCTGCTCTGGGGACGGGACACAGACTCACAGACCGGTAGCGGCGGGGAAAAGACTTTAGGGCAGCGCCCCAGATGGAAACATGGAGCAACGGGGCCATGAATGTGAACTGGGGGCAGCTGGTGGTTTTAGAAGCACAAAGGGCAGAGATGTGCCCCAACCAGGAGGCAAGGACTGGGAGCACTGTGGAGGGGTGCACAACCCAGGATGCTGCAGTTTATAGCAGCACAGACAGAAATTGAGACACTGTGGCCTGGAGAGCTCACTGAAGCACAGACTGCAATCTCTCTGCTCTGAGGGTTGGAAACGGTCTCTTTTGCTCTCTAAGAGATGTGGAAAGCTGCCAGAAAACAAAAGCCCCCAAAAAACAGTTTCCATTGAGCCCATCCCCTGCCACGGGAGCAGGGCAACTCTGCCCAAACAGGGGTGCCTGAGTAACAGTGCGGCAGGCCCCTCCCCCAGAAGACAGGCTGGGAGAACAAGAGGCCAGCAACCCTAAGGTCCCTAGAAAACGGGTGCATCTGGCTTGGGTTGTGGTCAATAATTTGGACTCTATACATTCCCTCAACCACCCCTCAACAGAATGACTAGGAGGAGGAACCCCCAAAATAGGAAAGACTCAGATTATGATTTATGCCACAGATTTACAAATGGATTCAGATATAACCAAGATGTCGGAGATGGAATTCAGGCTAGCAATTGTGAAGACAATAGCTAGGATGGAGAAATCGATTAATGGCAACATAGAGTCTCTAAGGGCAGAGATCAAAGCTGAATTGGTAGAACTTAAAAATGCTATCAGATTATCTAGATTACATTGGATCTCACTAACAGCTAGGGTAAGTGAGGCAGAAGAATGAATAAGTGACCTGGAAGACCATTTAATACCTAAAGAGGGAAAAGAGGAGGCCAGGGAAAAACAACTCAGAATCCATGAAAACAGAATCAGATAAATAAGTGACACCATGAAACGTTCCAATGTCAGAATAATTGGAATCCCAGAGTGGGTGGAGAGAGAGGGGATTAGAAGATATATTTGAGCAAATCATAGCTGAGAACTTCCCTAATCTGAGGAATGAAATAAACATTTGTGTCCTAGAGGCAGAGAGAACCCCTCCCAAGATCAAGGAAAACAGGCCAACACCCTGGCATATAATAGTAAAACTCACAAATCTTAGAACCGAGGAAACCATCTTAAGGGCAGTTAGGGGGAGGAGATTCCTTATGTACAGAGGGACAACATCAGAATAACGTCAGACCTATCCACAGAGACCTGGCAAGCCAGAAAGGCCTAGCAAGACATATTCAGGGTACTAAAAGAGAAGAACATGCAGCCAAGAATACTTTCTCTGGCAACGCTCTCATTTAGAATGGATGGAGAGATGCAGAGCTTCCAAGACCAGCAGAAACTGAAAGAACATGTGACCACTAAGCCGGCCTTGCAAGAAATATTAAGGGGGGGGGGGTTCTATAAAAGGAGAAAGACCCCAAGAGTGATATACAACAGAAATTTAGAGATAATCGATAGAAACAAGGTCTTCATAGGCAACATGACAACTCATATCTTTCAAGAATCACTCTCAAAGTGAACAGCCTAAATGCTCCCATAAAAAGGCACAGGGTTGTAGATTGGATAAAAAGACAGGACCCATCCATATGCTGTCTACAAGAGACTCATTTTAAACCTAAAAATACATCCAGACTGAAAGTGAAGGGATGGAGAGCCATCTTCCATGCCAACGGACCTCAAAAGAAAGCTGGGGTGGCAATTCTTACATCACACCAATTAGATTTTAAACTAAAGACTGCAGTTAGAGACACAGAAGGACACTATAGCATTCTTAAAGGGTCTATCCAAGAAGATCTAACAATTGTAAATATCTACACCCCTAACATGGGAGCAGCCATCCACATAAGCCACTGTTAACCAAAATAAAGAGTCATATTGATAATAATATATTAACTGTAGGAGACCACAATACTCTACTCTCAGCAATAGACAGATCATCTAAGCAGAAAATCAACAAAGAAACAAGAGCTTTGAATGACACACTGGACCAGATGGACCTCAGATATATACAGAATATGCCACACTAAAACAACAGAATACCCATTCTTCTTGAGCACACATGGAACTTTCTCCAGAATAGACCACATACTGGGTCACAAATCAGGTCTCAACCGATACCAAAAGATTGAGATTATTCCCTGCATATTCTCAGGCCATAATGCTTTAAAACTGGAACTCAATCACAAGAAAAAATTTGGCAGAAATTCAAACATGTGGAAGCTAAAGACCACTCTGCTCAAGAATGTTTGGGTCAACCAGGAAATCAAAGAACTTAAACAATTAATGGAAACCAGTGAGAATGAAAACACATCGGTCCAAAACCTATGGGATACTGCAAAGGTGGTCCTAAGGGGGAAATACATAGCCATCCAAGCCTCACTCAAAATAACAGAAAAATCCTGAATTCATCAACTAACTCTACAGCTTAAAGAACTAGAGAAAAAGCAACAAACGATGCCTAAGCCATGCATTAGAAGAGAAATAATTAAGATTAGAGCAGAGATCAATGAATTAGGAACCAGAAACACAGTAGATCAGATCAACAAAACTAGAAGCTGACTGGTTCTTTGAAAGAATTAATAAGATGGATATACCACTGCCCAGATTTATCCAAAAGAAAAGAGAAAGGACCCAAATTAATAAAATTATGAATGAAAGGGGAGAGATCATGACTAACATCAAGGAAATAGAAACAATTATTAGAAATTATTATCAACAACTATATGCCAATAAACTGAGCAACCTGGAAGAAACGGGTGCCTTTCTGGAAACCTATGAACTACGAAGACTGAAACAGGAAGAAATTGACAACCTGAATAGGCCAATAACCAGTAATGAGATTGAAGCAGTGATCAAAAACCTCCCCCCCAAAAAAGAGTCCAGGGCCTGATGGATTCCCCGGGGAATTCTACCAAACATTCAAAGAAGAAATACCTATTCTCCTGAGGCTGTTCCAAAAAATAGAAAGAGAAGGAAAGCTTCCAGACTCATTCTATGAGGCCAGCATTACCTTAATGCCCAAACCAAGCAAAGACCCCAGCAAAAAGGAGAATTTCAGACCCATATCCTTGATGAATATGGATTCCAAAATCCTCAACAAAATCCTAGCTAATAGGATTCAACAATACATTAAAAGGATCATCCACCATGACCAAGTGGGATTTATCCCCAGGATGCAAGGGTGGTTCAACATTTGCAAATCAGTGCAATAGAATACATTAATAAGAGGAGAGAGAAGAACCATGGGTCCTCTCAATTGATGCAGAAAAAACATTTGACAAAATACAGCATCCTTTCCTGATTAAAACTCTTCAGAGTATAGGGATAGAGGGAACATTCCTCAAGTTCATAAAATCCATCTATGAAAAACCCACAGCGAATATCATTCTCAATGGGGAAGAGCTGAGAGCCTTTCCCTTAAGATCAGGAACAAGTCAAGGATGCCCACTCTTGCCACTATTGTTCAACATAGTACTAGAAGTCCTAGCGACAGCAATCAGACAACAAAAAGAAAGAAAAGGCATTCAAATTGGTAAAGAAGTCAAACTCTCTCTCTTTGGAGATGACATGATACTTTATGTGGGAAACCCAAAAGACTCTACCCCCAAATAACTAGAACTCATCCAGCAATTCAGTAATGTGGCAGGATACAAAATCAATGCACAGAAATCAGTTGCTTTCTTATACACTAACAATGCAAGTGTAGAAAGAGAAATTGGAGAAACGATTCCATTTACTATAGCACCAAAAACCATAAGATACCTCGGAAGAAACCTAACCAAAGAGGTAAAAGATCTATACTCTAAGAACTACAGAACACTCATGAAAGAAATTGAAGAAGACACAAAAAGATGGAAAAACATTCCATGTTCATGGATTGGAAGAACAAACATTGTTAAAATGTCTATGCTACCCAGAGCAATCTATACCTTCAATGCCATCTTGATCAAAATTCCAATGACATTTTTCAAAGTGCTGGAACAAACAATTCTAAAATTTGTGTGGAATCAGAAAAGAGCCCAAATCGCCAAGGAAATTTTGAAAAAGAAAAATAAAGCTGGGGGCATCACGTTGCCCAATTGCAAGCTATATTACAAAGCAGTGATCACCAAGACAGCATGGTACTGGCACAAAAACAGACATATAGACCAATGCAGCAGAATAGAGAGCCCAGATAGGGACCCTCAACTCTATGGTCAAATAATCTTTGACAAAGCAGGAAAAAACATGCAATGGAAAAAAGACAGTCTCTTCAATAAATGGTGCTGGGAAAATTGGACAGCTGTCTACAGAAGAATGAAACTCGACCATTCTCTAACACCATATACAAAGATAAATTCAAAATGGGTGAAAGACCTCAATGTGAGACAAGAATCCATCAAAATCCTAGAGGAGAACATAGGCAGTAACCTCTTCAACATTGGCCACAGCAACTTCTTTCAAGACAGGTCTCCAAAGGCAAGGGGAAAAAAGTGAAAAGGAACTTTTGGGAGTTTGTCAAGATAAAAAGCTTCGCACAGCAAAGGAAACAGTCAACAAAACAAAGAAGCAACCCATAGAATGGGAGAAGATATTTGCAAATGACACTACAGACAAAGCGCTGATTTCCAAGATCTATAAAGAACTTCTCAAATTCAACACCCAAAAAACAAATAATCAAGTCAAAAAATGGGCAGAAGACATGAACAGATACTTCTGAAGAAGACATACAAATGACTAACAGACACCTGAAAAAATATTCATCATGATTAGCCATCAGGGAAATTCAAATCAAAACCACGTTGAGATACCACCTTACACCAGTTAGAATGGCAAAAATTGACAAGGCGAGAAACAATAAATGTTGGAGAGGTTGTGGAGAAAGGGGAACCCTCTTACACTGTTGGTGGGAATGCAAGTTGGTACAGCCACTTTGGAAAAGTGTGGAGGTTCCCA
The DNA here is from genome assembly GCF_011800145.1 of Mirounga leonina. NCBI lineage: Eukaryota > Metazoa > Chordata > Mammalia > Carnivora > Phocidae > Mirounga > Mirounga leonina. The sequence goes on from NW_023270314.1 coordinate 30,275,991, forward strand.
GCAATTGCACTCCTGGGTATTTACCCCAAAGATACAGATGTAGTGAAAAGGGCCATATGCACCCCAATATTCATAGCAGCAATGTCTGCAATAGCCAAACTCTGGAAAGAGCCAAGATGCCCTTCCACAGATGAATGGATAAAGAAGATGTGGAATATTACTCAGCCATCAGAAAGGATGAATACCCAACTTTTACATCAACATGGATGGGACTGGAGGAGATTATGCTAAATGAAATAAGTCAAGCAGAGAAAGTCAATTATCATATGGTTTCACTTATTTGTGGAACATAAGGAATAGCATGGAAGACATTAGGAGAAGGAAGGCAAAAATGAAGGGGGGTGGAAACCAGAGAGGGAGATGAACCATGAGAGACTATGAACTCCAAGAAACAGAGGGTTTTAGAGGGGAGGGGGGTGGGGGGGATGGGTTAGCCCGGTGATGGGTATTAAGGAGGGCACATACTGCATGGAGCACTGGGTGTTATACAAAATCAATCAATCATGAAACACTACATCAAAAACTAATGATACATTGGTTGGTGACTAACATAACATAATAAAATTAAATTAAATTAAAAAATAAATGTAAAGACATATATAGATTAAAAGTAAAGGAATGGAGAAAGATATACCACATTAACACTAATTGAAAGAAAGCTGGAATTACTATATTAATTTCAGACAGCAAACTTGAATGCAAGGAAAGTTATCAGGGATAAAGAGGGGCAGTATATAATGGTAAAAGGGTTAATTCTTCAAGAATACATAACAATCCTTAATCTGCATGCACCTAACAAAAGAGCATTAATATACCTAAGGCAAAAACTGATAGATCTGCAAGGAGAAATAGATGGATGCACTATTATAGGTGGAGACTTGAACCTCCATCTACCAGGAATGAACAGATAGAGCAGATGGAAGATCTGTAAGAATATAATTGAACTCAACAACATTGTCAGTCAACTAGATCTAATTGACATCTATAGAGTATTTCATCTAACAGCAGAATGTGCCTCCTTCTGAAACTCATGTAGAACATCCCTCCTTTCACATTGCTGCCCAGATGAATACAACCATATCTTTCATTAGCTAAATAAATGCATGTTTTAATTTTAAAAATTTAGGATATAATTAAAATAGTCCCAAATATAAACATGTGTGTGATGAATAGGCGTGTAGTTCCCTTTCAATTATTCCTGGGTTCTTCTGAAAAACCAGTATCCAGTCTAGTTAAGCAGAAGTACAAGTTAGTGTGAAAACAGGTGTTAAAAGAAATGCAAAATTGAGAATCTACAACAACTGGATTGTTATTATTTATAATATTTTCGCTTAGCCACATGCAGTTAGACCTGATGTTCAGCATCAGCTTATTCTCAACAACATTTATGGGGGATAGGATCTTTGCTGTACTAACACTGAATCACCCTCCAGTGTTCCTCTCTCAAGAGCAAGGTTTGGTTACAATTGGCCCATCTTGGATCACAGCCAAAGTGGTTTAAGTCCTGAAGTTTTAAAAGAATGTCACTATAAAGCATGGTGGGCCCTGAAGTATGCCTAAGGTAGGTCCTTTCTTCGTAAATTAAGTTAGTCAATAAATTAAAGTGAATATTTCAAATAATGCTTACTATGTGACTGGAATTGTTTTTAAATGCTTCACAAATATTAACTCATTAATAGTGAAGTCAAAGACTCTAAAAAAAAAGAATACAAAGTGTTTCTAATAATGTAAAAACCTTATTTTTAAGGCAGGAATGCAGATAGAGGGAAGAGAAAAGCAAGAGAGGAAACCAGGGAATGGAGAAACAAAGACGAGGACTGAAAGTGGAACTGTTTTCAGTGGGAAATTGAGGTAATTGCTGAAGGGAGTTAATGATGAGAGAGATAGTGTGAAAAGCTGCTCATTGAAAATGAATCCCCTTCCAGCATTGGTATTTTGGGAAAGTCTTTCATAAGAGCACTGGTGGCAAAAAGAAAATATAAAAGGTGTGTTTCTACTCTGGCCTGATTCTTCAGATTGCCCCTACCTTGGAGTCTGTCTTTCCCCTCTTGTTGAGCAATGCCAGGCCAGCAACAACAAAAACAGCATGGGGGCACCTGCATGGCTCAGTCAGTTAAGCAACTGCCTTAATCTGCTTAATCCTAAACATCTGATCCTGATGTTTAGGTCATGATCTCAGGATCCTGGGGATCAAGCCCTGTGTTGGGCTGCCTGCTTGGTGGGGAGCTTGCTTCTCCCTCTCCCTCTGCTCCCCTCCCCAGCTCATGCTCTCTAATAAAGAAATGAAATCTTAAAAAGAAAAAAAAGAAAAAAACAGCATGAATTGAGCATTACCCATGTTACTGGCACTCACACAAAGCATATCGTGTGCATTTTAGTCCTTGTGTCACAGGCTACAGATAAGCCCACTCATCTCTATTTTTTTCCAGAAGATGCTGATGTCATCAGGCAACAGATACCCTCTGCATAGTCAGGAGACAGGATGAAAAGTGAAAAACTGCATTTCCCAGATTCCTTTATAGTTCAGCCAGTCACATAGCTTAGGCTAAGCAGATACACCTGCATGAAATTTGGAAGATTCAAATTCCAGGGTATCTAGAAAAATAGAGCACAACTCTATTCCTCTGGGAAACAGTGCCATTTCTGTGTCAGACATAGAAGAAGCTGGTTCTCTGCACCACCCCTAGGTTTATGGTTGTTGAGAGGTAAGGAGCAGAAGATCTGTTGACCTGGTTCCTATCACGGCAGAGGTCGGGGGATGAGAGTGTTTCTAGAATGAGCAGTTATGGAGGCAGCTTCCTATTTCCCCAGCTTCCTAGTAGTGGCAGAGGCACAAGCTTCCTCACTTGGTAGGCCAGTTGTCCAGTAACATGTTATGAATCATTCCTAGAAGCTCACCTGAGAGACTGTGTCTTCACCTTTCAAAGTTTTATAAGCACCTACTTCCCTAACTCAATATCTTCTTGAACTAGCTTGAATGGATTCTGTTATCTACCCCTGAACTTGCACTGAGGTACCTTGACTAACTGGGACTGGTTATCTGACTTGGTTGGGAGGCAAGAGAGTGAGGATCCATTTGCCATTGAAGAATGGAATACTTATAATTCACAACTAGCAGTGGCAAAAGAGCTACTTAAACTATCATTTACAGCCATGTAGGGAAAGTTCCTGTTGAAGAAATGATTTGGGCATATGGGGGCCTCTTCCATAGCACAGTATGAAATGTGAGTGCTGAGTGTTAAAGGCTTTTAACTACACTTCAGAACTTAAAGAAAATTTCAGGCTTAGTGTTGTAAGTGTTTAGACAAAGACATAGGAGTTTCTCAGGTTACCCTAAAAAAAAAAAAATCTCTTAAGAATGATATAGCTAGCCAGAGAGATAAAACAGATATAGATAAAATGGATAGATAGATAAAAGATAAAAATCAGATGCAAAGTTTCATCATGTGGGTTGGGGCATTAAGTCTTACAATGTATTTTATGTGAAACAGCACTGATTGAGAAAGAGTGGAACCATGAGAATTAGAAAGGTAACATTTGGGAGGAATAAGAGGATTCTGAATTCCCCAAACTCTACTAATCATCCTGTGAGAGCCAAATCAGCCTGCCTGACACGGTTCTTACTCAAAATGTTCTCAGGTTCCACACATCCCACCTCTCATTGCCTTCAGACTTTTAATTATATCCCAGCATTCCCCAGGAGACCAATTAGAAAGTCAAATCCAGGAGGAAAATGCTCACATGCCAAAAAAATTACAAAACTTTGCTAATTAATTTTCCATATCGCTACATAACACACCAACTCAAAACTTAGCAGCTTAAAGCAATAACTGTTTTATCTAGTTCATGAGTCTGGTTGTCAACTTGGGCTGAGGAAGCCTGGGTGGTCCTTCTGGTCTGGGTCGGGATCAATTATTCACATCTGAGTTCACTCACACGTCTAGGATCTTAAGTGGATGGCAGCAGACTATTCATAGGATCTCGAATTCGCCAACAGGCTAGCTTGGGTTTGTTCACAAGGTAGTGGAATGGTTCCCACTGTGAGAGCAGAAGCTGCAAAATCTCTTGAAGCCTAAATTCAGAACTTGAGCAACATCGCTTTCTCCACATTCTGTTGGTTGCTCATTTCAAGAAGTGGAGAAATAGATTCCACTTTTTAATGGAAATGGAGCAAATAATTTGTAGCCCTTTTTTCAACCTACCACATATTTGTAATGATAATAAAACTAAACTGGCAAAAAAAAAGTAAGGAAATGGATTCTGATGGTACTAGAGTAGACCAAGTTGGGGTGGGGGTGGGGATATCATTATGTCAGCTGAATGTAAGGATATGGGCACACTTAGAGATTTGAGGTTTGATATGCTAACTAGAGCAGCTAGAAGTGATTTTAATTTTTTGCTTGGTTGATTATCTTAAATGTGAATTACTGGCTATACTTTGAGATGTGAAAATGAATCAGTATAGCACAGAGCATAAAGTAATGGAAAAGGGATGAAAACCAGATCAAGAATCACAACCCAGGGGCCAGGAATAGCAACTGCAATTAAAGCAACCATTTGATTAAGCTTATGATACTCTACTGTCACTCTCCAACATCTAGGTCTTCATAGTCACACAGGTGAGTTAAATGGCTTAATTTTTACTATTTGTTATGGTCAAAGAGCTCCAGAAGATTTTACTTGACCTTCCCTACCATAAAGCTAGGTCTGGAAATTACAGGAGAGGTTATGACTTTCTACTGAAGGGAGTCAAATTAGGCCTCTGCAATCAAGATTTAAAATTCTTTGTAATACAATGGTATATTTCCAACTGAGGTCAGTTTTGGGAAGGAAAATAGGCACTGGAAATAAATGCATATATAAACACTATCAATAAGTTGGCTTATTATATTGGTATATATGTACAAGAGTTCTACTCAAAAACTCTTTAAAAAAATTCTCCCTTAAAAATTTACCTTTGTACATTAGAACAAAATCTGAAAGAAACTTATCTTGATTACCTAAACATTAAAAATTAATGCAAGGGGCGCCTGGGTGGCTCAGTCATTGTGTCTGCCTTCAGCTCAGGTCATCATCCCAGGGTCCTGGGATCGAGCCCCACATCAGGCTCTCTGCTCAGCAGGAAGCCTGCTTTTCCCTCTCCCACTCCCCCTGCTTATGTTCCCTCTCTCGCTGTGTCTCTGTCAAATAAATAAATAAAATCTTTTTAAAAAAAATAATGCAAGCAGGTTTTGGAGACCAATCATCTCACCAAGAAAAACAAAGTAGAATTGAAAGCTTTTTTAGATTTCTTTTGAAACATTGCAGAACTATGTAGGAGGCTGAGGCTTGAAGACCAAGATATCAGAGAAAAGACAACATCATTGATGTGAGCCCAGTAGGTCTATACTTTTTCCTTTGGAGCATTTGTTTCACATAAGCAGCATGAACTGAGCAGAAAGCATCAGATAACAGCCTCAGAAGATAAACAGAGCTTTCAGAGTCTTACTTGCTGGGAAAAAACAACAACAAAATTCAGGATCCACAAAAGTAAGAGGAGCCTGTTACAAACCTCATGTTTCTAGGTAGGACTCCTACAGGGCTAAGCATAGGAGCAAGGGTGAGCCAGAAATAAACAGGTTTCTACAAAAATGCTTAAATCGACCTTCAAGTTAGATCTATGCTTAACTGCACTGAGGTAATCTACCTTCTGTCTGCCAGAAAAAAATTAAATTCTCTTGGGAGGAAAAAGACCTCATCCCAAACCTTCATGGTTTTTCATATTGTTCAAGATTCAATTTAAAAAATTATCAAGAATGTTAGCAGAAAGGAACAAGAAAAAAAATCCAGAAACAAACCCACAGATGATCTAGATGTTATGGTTATCAAGTTAAATTTTAACAAGATGAAGAGTTTCTCCAAATAAGTGAAATTTATTTTTAAACAAAAACCTAAAGGAAATAGAACTATAAATTAGATAACTAAACTTAAAAACTCAAGAATTTGTTAACCACAGCCAGTCATAGCCATAGACAGGATTACTGAACTGCAAGCTAGATTAATAGAAAAATTACAAAGTGAAGGATAGTATTGCAGATCAGATTCCTTGGGAAGAAGACTCTAAGATAGAGATTAGAATTCAGGAATTTGGGGCAGGAGAGCTCTTGGGTTAAACATCTGGAGGGAAGTAAAGAAAGTGAAGGAAGTAGAATTGGGCAGAAGGAAAAATCAGGTCTCAATACATTCAGCCAACATCAGGAAATACTCAAGCTGCAAGAGCCCTTTAGATTTTTACCAAGGGCGGGGGGAGGGGGGCGGTGAGGGGGGCAACAGGGCCCAGCTTTTATACCTCTGCATTGATTAGCCATTTGATGCAGGCCATTCCCAGGAAGAGGGCATGAACTTCAGGAAGGTAGCTAGCTTCAGCTGAATTAAATCCCTGGATAGGACCAACACTTGAGAGTTGTCAGCACCAATGCACCCAGCAGCTGGGAAAATAAGCCTCTCAATCCTAACTGGGGAATGTGAGTGATGCAGCACAGCATTTAAAACAGAGAGAGAGAAAAGTTTAAACAAACAGAAAACAAACAAAACAAAACAAACAAAATATATATATATATATTTTATTATATATATAAATATATATATATTTTTTATATAAATATATATATATACATATATATATATATATATATATATATATATGAGAGATGGGATATGATGGAAGGGCCTACCATACATATAATTGGAACCCAGAAAAAGAATGGGACAGAAGCTGGGAAAATATTTGAAAATTTTCTAAAACTGACCGATATCAAATCACATAATTTAAAATCCTATGAAGCCAGTATAAATACAAAGAAAATCACACCTAGGCACAGCATAATCAAATCACTGAAAACAAAACAAAACAAATTTAAAGCAGCCAGGATAAGAGACATTACCTTCAAGGGAACAACAATAATTCTGAGAGCTGACTTACCAATAGAAATAATGGAATCCAGAAGCATAGATATAACATTTTCAAAGTATTGATAATAAGTAACTGCCACACAACCTGAAGAAAATATTTTTTTAATGAAAGTAAAATAGAGACATTTTTAAGAGGAAAAACTGAACCCTTTACTAAAAGAAACACTAAGAGACTTTTTAAGCAGTAGAAAAATGATCCAAGATGGAAGCATAAAAATGAAGAATGAAGAGTAGGAGTAAATCTAAGTGAACGTTATTTCTACAAAACACTGATAATAATGTCTTAAGGGGTGGTTAGCATATGTGTAGAATTAGAATACAAGAATAAGATAAGGATAGGAAGGGTAAATAAAGTGTTCTCTGGTTCTTGTACTATCCAAAAAGTAGTAACAGTGACAATTTATATTAGTCTGCAATCCGTCAAGAATGCATGGTATAATTTCTAGGGCAAGCTATAAGAATAGTATTAGAGTATGTATTTAACAAACTAATCAAGCAGAAAAGTGGAATAATAAAATATTTCATTAATCCAAAGGAAGTTAAAACTAGAGAAAAATAGAACAGGTGGGTCAAACAGAACACAAGTAGTAAGATTGTGGTATAAACTTAAATATATTAGTAGTTATAGTAAATATATATATAGAACAAATAATTTAAATAAAAGACAAAAATTGTCAGACCCAATTTAAAAAACCCACAAATACATGCTGGTTATAAGAGATATATAAGAACAAAGAATAAGAGTAAAAAGAATGGAAAATTATATACCATACAAACACTAACCAAAATAAAACTAGTCTTTTTTCTTTTAAGATTTTATTTATTTGAGAGAGAGTGAGAGATAGAGAGGCAGAGGGAGAGGGAGAAGCAGACTCCCCACTGAGCAGGGAGTCCAAAGCGGGGCTCAATCCCAGACCCCGGGATCATGACCTGAGCTGAAGGCAGATGCTTAACTGACTGAGCCACCCAGGTGCCCCCAAAACTGGTAAGTCTTAACTTGTACCAGAAGGATAATATTTAAGTCAGGAAGCATTACAAAAGATAAAAAAGGTCATTTATTAATGGGAAAGGGGTTAATTGACTATAACACATTAAATACTAAATCTGTAGTCATCTAATAATTTAGCTTCAAAACACATACAGCAAAAACTTACAGGACTGAAAGGAAATTTATATAATCCACAAACATAATGGAAGATTTTAGCATATATCTCTAAGTAAATGATATAATAGTCAGATTAAAAATCTGTAAGGATATAGACAATTGAACAGGCATTTCACAATAGGGAATATTCAAATGGCCAGTACATGTGAAAAGATGCTCAAGTTCATTAGACATCAAGGAAATGCAAATTAAATCCACAATATGTTACCAGTAGATATCCACCAGAAAGAAAGAGCTAAAGAAGGAGGAAGAGAAGGAGGAGGAGGAGGAAAAGGAGACAGGAGGGAGGAGAAATAGAAGAAGGATAAGGAGGGGGAAAGGAAGAAGAAGAGAAGGAGGGAGAAGAGGAGAAAAAGGAGAAAGAAATAGGAGAAGAAGAAATGCAAATGTTACTAAGGATGCGATCAGCATCTGGAACTGGTACTGCAGGTGGGCATGTACATTGGTATTACTGCTTTGTCAAACTGTCTAGCAGCATCTTTTAATGCTGAATCTATGTATGCTGTATGATCCAAGAATTCCACTCATAAGAAAAGCGTACATATGTTTATCAAAAGTCTTATACAAGAATACACTTTTGCCATTTTTAGCACTATTTACAAAAGTCCCAAACCAAAAATATCACCAATGTCCACAAACAGAAGAATTGATGAAAAAATTGTGGTACATTTGTACAGTGGAAGAACATAACAATGAGAATAAACAACCTACCACTACATACAAAATCACGGAAGAATTGCACAAATTTAATACTGAGCATAAGAAGCCAGATGCAAAAGAAGGTATAAATACAATTCAAGAAGAGGCAAAACTAATCTATGATGATATATAGCGTGATAGTGGTTGTCTTGAGAGGGGTAGGCAGGCCCTGGAGGAGAGCTTCTGGGGTCCTGGAAGTGTTCTGGTTTTTTATCTATTGCTGATTCTGATTTATGAAAATTCATTGAACTCAACACTTATTATTGCTCTTTTATATATCTATGTTATTCATAAATAAAATTTAAAATTAAGTGTGTTTCCTTGTAAAAATACATGAAAATTATTGATTTATCCATATTCACAAACTTTAATAAGTTTCTTAACATTACTTACCTTCAACATCATGCCTAGCTATCTTTTCTAAAATTTATCTTTTTAAAGATGGTGTTTCAAAAAACGTAATACCTATAATTTTTCTCAAATTTACATTTTATGGTTATTAGGTTTTAAATTATTGCTGCTTTTAAATAATCCTGTTTTATAGATTTTTGTCTACCTGAGAAGATCTCTCTCTATTGTGAAAGCTCAGAGCAAATGCGCCTAAATTGGGGATACTCTTAATTCAATAGTTTTATACTGAAGTATGCAAAATATGGAAACCCAGGTATCTTCTCAGAAAATATCTTTTTGCCTCCCTTCAGGATATAATTCTTTGATAAATATGTTTACAGGACAGAACTTATTAATTAAGTTTATGATTCTTTTGAATGTTTTGCCAGATTCAGATACTGAAAAATAATTTGTAAAATCTGATTAGTCAATCTCAGATCATTGTAGTTCTCCTAGGTTCAGTCATTGGGGATTGACCCCTGCCCCTCCTTCTCCCTGAGGTGGCATCTAAGTTGGGGTTCATGTACCATCATGGCATCAGTGGAGACATCTAGTCCTTAGTCATCTGTCCACAGCCATCTGCCCAGTCATAGCCATGGCCATGGTCCCACCTCTCCTTGCTGGCAGCTTCTAAACAGTCACATTCTTAGTGACTTTTTAGACATGCAAATGTTTGATGGCCTCTAATGATATCCCCTTGCCACTGATCTAACAACTTCAGATCTGCCAGTTTGCTCATAGCTATTTTTTGTGCTTTCTTGGGGTATGGAAAAATTCTGCTCTGCTTCCAACTCCTTTATCTTCTAAAATGGGTTGCAGGAAACCTGCTGGGGCTGCCTCAGACTCCTCCAGCCCTGCTCCCCATGTTTCTGTCTCTAAGTCTCTGGGCATGGGATGCTGCTGCTGAATGAACACTTCCCAGGTTCTAGAGAGGAAGCAGAGCACCTGTCCCCTTCATTCAAGGCTTCTTACATTTTGAAGAATTGTTCTATCTACCCCTTCCCCCCACCTTGGAGCTAACCACAAGGCAAGGAAGCAGGGCACAGCTCACCTGTTTAGAGATCTTCACCATCATCCTGCTCTCTGCTTCTACTCAAAGTTTTCCCTGAACTCTGTCTAACACCCCACCCCTGCAGGGAGCAGAAGGGCTAATGAACAGACTCAGCATTTCAATAGGATTAGCTATTTGACACTTAAAAACCAAGGATTTAAGGCATTTATCCTCTGGTTCTGCTGGGCTGATTTCTTCTCGGGATGACACTAGCCTCTGGTCTAGCCCCAAGAGGGGCAGTCACAGGATAAACAAATAACCTAAATAATAAAAACCACATGGATGAATATGATCCTGCCCTGGTAGGCAGCCATTCTCTTTACAGTACCTGTTACAGGACAGCAAAGTCTTCTTAGCTCAATACTTGGTATAACTTTGCACGTGCACATGCAAAGCCTGAAATCTTTCTGCCCAACAGTAAGAGCCCTGTTAAAAGGAAGCATTGGTTTTGGGACAAGAATAGCAGAGCACACACAGGAAAGAAAAACAGAACTGGATGATGAATAGGCCATCAGACAGAAGAAGAATTTTAAAAAATTGATTCCTTAATATGGAATAGTGTTTCTCAGCTAAGGTCCCTAGACTCATGGGGGTTTGTAAGTACATTTTCAATGGCCCACACATTCCCTACAGAAATTATTTAAGTCTATAAATTCTTTTTGATGATAATCCTTAAAAATACTATGAACAAATTAGTAATCACTTTACCCTCAAGTAATACTATTATGAAATTTTAGCTCCAGCACCTGCATTTGTAGTAGTCCAGAGGAGTCACTTTAAGTGACCATATTTAAGTTTAAAGGCATTGGAAGCATATTTGCCTAATGTTAGATCAGCAGCCAGACCTTACGAGTCCTAATATCAAAACAGAAATGACTGCCACTTATTCTCAGTTACACTCAAGTTGAATTATTTTACCAGTTATGAACATGCAAGTTCTCTCTCGAATGGTAGTTTTCAATTAAAAGATTTTCCCATAGCATGCAATTTCGATTTCACATATTAGTTAATGAATGAGATTGATTGGATAACTTGAAACGACCTCCTGCCACCAAGTAATATAATGGACTATTCTAATGAGTAGTAAGACTAGTGTAAAAACTAGCGGTTGAGGATTTAATGCACAGATGAGGCATTTCTGCTAAATGAAGGCCAAATGATGTCACTGTGTACCTCATGAGAAAAGTTTCTCATACTTCATATGAAGAAAAGGGAAGGGAGATTTGAGTCATCCCTTGGCACAAGAGAGCTTAGGTACAGCAAACTTAGAAGACCCAAACAACTCTGCATCCACATTTCAAATTGCAACCCAGCCAAATAAAACACTTATCCATCACACTGAAATAATATTAATTTTGATTATTATGATTTTATACCTTTGTTGATTTTTAGCATATAAATTTTGTCCTTACATTTGTATAGGAATTATGGACCATATGGAGTTTATGACTAGTTCTTTTTTTCCCCACATATAAGAAACATGAAAACAAAAACAATTTGAGTTCCCATCAATAAATCGTCATAAACACACACACACACAGTCCAGGTCCAATATTCCTACCTGCAAACTCTTCCAAACATTAAAGAAGAAACACTTTTATACAAACTCTTCCAGGGTAGAAAAAAGAGTATGCATCGCAACTCCTTTTCTGAGGCCAGAATAATCTTGACACCAAAGACTGTCCAGAATATTGCAATAAAAAACTGCATATCAATCTCTCTCATGAACAAATATGGAAAACTTCTTCATAAAAGGAGACTTTTCACTGGAGTTTGAGAATCATTGATATACAGAAGAATGAGACATTAATAGTAGAACAGCACTATACAGCATTTATTATTAACATAAGTACTTTTAATGAGAAAGAAATTTACTTTAAAAGTCAACAGCAGCATTTTTCTAGTGAACATGTCCTTTTTTATTTGACAAAACACCCTGATAGGACATGGTTCTGGAAGGTGGAGGTGTGACACAAAGAGAAAGCTAGTTGCTGTGAAAAATAAAGAAAAATAGATGGGGTTCCTTTGACAGCTCAGGAAAGAGAACATGAAGAGTCTAGACTAAAAAGGAAGGTAGATGAAGAAGGTGAAACTGAAAGAGAGGAAGAGCTTAGGAACGGGACATGTGAGACACAGCAGGGACACATTCCTGGTGATGGGAATGTCCAATGGACTGCTGAAAGCAGAGGTGTGTGATAGTCCATGGTAAGTTGCAGCCCTGGGCTACAAGCTGCCACTCTACTACCCTCAAGGCCTCAGAGAAAATTCTTCTAACTCGCTTTGTGATGGAGATTCCTTGGGGAAATCTAGGACAAGAGGCTGTGTTCTATCTTTGGACCAATAGGTAGATAAAAAGGAACCAGAAAAGGATATGGATATAAGTAAAATGTCATACCTAAAATTCAGAATAATGATTATAAAGTTACTAGGTAGGCTTGAAAAAAGCATAAAGACACTAGAGAATTCCTTAGTGCAGAAATAAAATCTAATCAGGCCAAAGTTAAAAATGCTTTAACTGAGGATGGCAGAGGAGTAGGGGACCCTATTCCAACTAGTCCCAGGAATTGAGCTGGATATCTACCAGACCACTCTGAATACCCATGAAATCAGTGTGAGATGTAAGAAGATAGATCTGGATCTCTACAAACAGAATATCGCAGGCGGTTGGTTTCGAGGTAAGAAGCAGGGAGCCTTGATTCCGCGGGCAGATATTGGAGGATAAACGGCAGTGGGAGGGAGCCCAGCTGTGGGGATCCTACACCGCTGGTGAGTGACAGCCTCCCACGCTGGGGACGGGCACAGACTCGCAGACCTGTAGTGGCGGGGAAAGGACTTTAGGGCAGGCCCCAGGACTGAAACCCCTAGCAGCAGGGCCACATGTGCAAACTGGGGGTGGCTGGTGGTTTTAGAAGCACAAAGGGCACAGACGAGCCCGGACCTGGAGGCAGGACTGGGAGCACTGCTGAGGGGTGCACAGCCCAGGATGCTGCAGTTTATAGCAGCACATACAGAAATGGAGACAGTGTGGCCTGGAGAGCTCACTGAAGAACAGACTTCGATCTCTCTGCTCTGAGGCAGAGGGTTGGAAATGGCCTCTTCTGCTCTGACTCGCAGAAGAGACATGGAAAGCTGCCAGGGAAAGCTGCCAGAAAACAAAAGCCCCAAAAAACCGGTTCCCACTGAGTCCATCCCCCACCACAGGGGACAGGGCAACTCTGCCCAAACAGGGTTGACTGAGTGACAGCACAGCAGGCCCCTCCCCCAGAAGACAGGCTGGGAGAACAAGAGGCCAGCAACCCTAAGGTCCCTAGAAAACGGGTGCATCTGGCTTGGGTTGTGGTCAATAATTTGGACTCTATACATTCCCTCAACCACCCCTCAACAGAATGACTAGGAGGAGGAACCCCCAAAATAGGAAAGACTCAGAGATTATGACTAATGCCACAGATTTACAAATGGATTCAGATATAACCAAGATGTCGGAGATGGAATTCAGGCTAGCAATTGTGAAGACAATAGCTAGGATGGAGAAATCGATTAATGGCAACATAGCGTCTCTAAGGGCAGAAATGAAAGCTGAATTGGCAGAATTTACAAATGCTATCAATGAGATCCAATCCAATCTAGATAATCTAACAGCTAGGGTAAGTGAGGCAGAAGTATGAATTAGTGACCTAGAAGACCATTTAATACCTAAAGAGGGAAAAGAGGAGGCCAGGGAAAAACAACTCAGAATCCATGATAATAGAATCAGAGAAATAAGTGACACCATGAAACGTCCCAGTGTCAGAATTATTGGAATCCCAGAAGGGGTGGAGAGAGAGGGGATTAGAAGATATATTTGAGCAAATCGTAGCTGAGAACTTCCCTAATCTGGGGAATGAAACAAACATTTGTGTCCTAGAGGCAGAGAGGACCCCTCCCAAGATCAAGGAAAACAGACCCACACACTGGCATGTAAAAGTAAAACTCGCAAATCTTAGAACCGAGGAAACCATCTTAAGGGCAGTTAGGGGGAGGAGATTCCTTATGTACAGAGGGACAACATCAGAATAACGTCAGACCTATCCACAGAGACCTGGCAAGCCAGAAAGGCCTGGCAAGACATATTCAGGGTACTAAAAGAGAAGAACATGCAGCCAAGAATACTTTCTCTGGCAAGGCTCTCATTTAGAATGGATGGAGAGATGCAGAGCTTCCAAGACCGGCAGAAACTGAAAGAATATGTGACCACTAAGCTGGCCCTGCAAGAACAATTAAAGGAGGGGAGTTCTATAAAAGGAGAAAGACCCCAAGAGTGATATACAACAGAAATTTACAGAGATAATCTATAGAAACAAGGTCCTCATAGGCAACATGATGACAATTAATTCATATCTTTCAATAATCACTCTCAACGTGAACAGCCTGAATACTCCCATAAAATGGCACAGGGTTGCAGATTGGATAAAAAGACAGGACCCATCCATATGCTGTCTACAAGAGACTCATTTTGAACCTAAAAATACATCCAGACTGAAAGTGAAGGGATGGAGAGCCATCTTCCATGCCAGCGGACCTCAAAAGAAAGCTGGGGGAGCAATTCTTACATCACACCAATTAGATTTTAAACTAAAGACTGTAGTTAGAGACACAGAAGGACACTATATCATTCTTAAAGGGTCTATCCAACAAGAAGATCTAACAGTTCTAAATATCTATGCCCCCAACATGGGAGCAGCCATCTACATAAGCCAACTGTTAACCAAAATAAAGAGTCATATTGATAATAATCCGTTAATTGTAGGAGACCTCAATACTCCACTCTCAGCAATAGACAGATCATCTAAGCAGAAAATCAACAAAGAAACAAGAGCTTTGAATGACACACTGGACCAGATGGACCTCATAGATATATACAGAATATGCCACGCTAAAACAACAGAATACCCATTCTTCTTGAGCACACATAGAACTTTCTCCAGAATAGACAACATACTGGGTCACAAATCAGGCCTCAACCGATACCAAAAGACTGAGATTATTCCCTGCATATTCTCAGGCCATAATGCTTTAAAACTGGAACTCAATCACAAGAAAAAATTTGGCAGAAATTCAAACACTTGGAAGCTAAAGACCACTCTGCTCAAGAATGTTTGGGTCAACCAGGAAATCAAAGAAGAACTTAAATAATTCATGGAAACCAATGAGAATGAAAACACATCGGTCCAAAACCTATGGGATACAGCAAAGGCGGTCCTGAGGGGGAAATACATAGCCATCCAAGCCTCACTCAAAAACACAGAAAAATCCCGAGTTCACCAACTAACTCTACACCTTAAAGAGCTAGAGAAAAAGCAACAAATGATGCCTAAGCCACACATTAGAGGAGAAATAATTAAGATTAGAGCAGAGATCAGTGAATTAGGAACCAGAAACACAGTAGATCAGATCAACAAAACTAGAAGCTTGTTCTTTGAAAGAATTAATAAGATCAATAAACCACTGGCCAGACTTATCCAAAAGAAAAGAAAAAGGACCCAAATTAATAAAATTATGAATGAAAGGGGAGAGATCATGACTAACACCAAGGAAATAGAAACAATTACTAGAAATTATTATCAACAACTATATGCCAATAAACTGAGCAATCTGGATGAAATGGAGGCCTTCCTGGAAACCTATAAGCTGCCAAGACTGAAACAGGAAGAAATTGACAACCTGAATAGGCCAATAACCAGTAATGAGATTGAAGCAGTGATCAAAAACCTCCCGAAAAACAAGAGTCCAGGGCCTGATGGATTCCCCGGGGATTTCTACCAAACATTCAAAGAAGAAATAATACCTATTCTCCTGAAGCTGTTTCAAAAAATAGAAAGAGAAGGAAAGCTTCCAGACTCATTCTATGAGGCCAGCATTACCTTAATGCCCAAACCAAGCAAAGACCCCATCAAAAAGGAGAATTTCAGACCCATATCCCTGATGAATATGGAGTCCAAAATCCTCAACAAAATCCTAGCTAATAGGATTCAACAATACATTAAAAGGATCATCCACCACGACCAAGTGGGATTTATCCCCAGGATGCAAGGGTGGCTCAACATTCGCAAATCAGTGTGATAGAACACATTAATAAGAGGAGAGAGAAGAACCATGGGTCCTCTCAATTGATGCAGAAAAAACATTTGACAAAATACAGCATCCTTTCCTGATTAAAACTCTTCAGAGTATAGGGATAGAGGGAACATTCCTCAAGTTCATAAAATCCATCTATGAAAAACCCACAGCGAATATCATTCTTAATAGGGAAAAGCTGAGAGCCTTTCCCTTAAGATCAGGAACACGTCAAGGATGCCCACTCTCACCACTATTGTTCAACATAGTACTAGAAGTCCTGGCAACAGCAATCAGACAACAAAAAGAAATAAAAGGTATTCAAATTGGCAAAGAAGAAGTCAAACTCTCTCTTTTCACAGATGACATGATACTTTACGTGGAAAATCCAAAAGACTCCACCCCGAAATTACTAGATCTCACACAGCAATTCAGTAATGTGGCAGGATACAAAATCAATGCACAGAAATCAGTTGCTTTCTTATACACTAACAATGCAAGTGTAGAAAGAGAAATTGGAGAAACGATTCCATTTACTATAGCACCAAAAACCATAAGATACCTCGGAAGAAACCTAACCAAAGAGGTAAAAGATCTATACTCTAAGAACTACAGAACACTCATGAAAGAAATTGAAGAAGACACAAAAAGATGGAAAAACATTCCATGTTCATGGATTGGAAGAACAAACATTGTTAAAATGTCTATGCTACCCAGAGCAATCTATACCTTCAATGCCATCCCGATCAAAATCCCAGTGACATTTTTCAAAGTGCTGGTACAAACAATCCTAAAATTTGTGTGGAATCAGAAAAGAGCCCGAATTGCCAAGGAAATGTTGAAAAAGAAAAACAAAGCTGGGGGCATCACGTTGCCTGATTTCAAGCTATATTACAAAGCAGTGATCACCAAGACAGCATGGTACTGGCACAAAAACAGACATATAGACCAATGGAACAGAATAGAGAGCCCAGATATGGACCCTCAACTCTATCATATATCTCTTATAAATGACACACCTGTATTTTTTTTCTTTTAAATATTCATTCATACATTAATGCAGACAAATAGAGAATTGAAAAATCCACCTTTCTGTTGGCTTTTTAAGGTCCTGAGTTATAGCTCAACTAATAATGTCTTAGAACAGAACCTTCTAGTTTGCACAGACCACCTCCTGGCTGGTCTCCCTTCCCCCTTCCCTAGCTCCCTCAAATCTTACTCCCACTGATTATTCAAAGTATATTTCTTCACACAACAATTTATTTAAAACAAAAATTCTGCAGATCAGTATTGGCCTGAATAGATACTATCTATCTCAGCCAAGACTTTGGCAATCGGAGTATGCAAGACCAGAGCATGCCTTACAGAATGTCACCTTTTTGAAGCTTATTTCTGCATCCATTGGTGCCACATTTTCTCTTTCTCTTCCAACAGCTAGGCAGTTGACCCTGCTAAATAAAATCATACTACTCTGTTATTCTGTGTTCTCCAGGCTCTACTAAGTCCTCACTTCTGCCCTTCACTTTTTTTTTTTTAACCTTTGGTCAGCATCTTCCCTATATTCAGTTACCACTGTAAACCTTCACCATTCTCAATGCCCCAACACACTCCTACTGCTCTCATTATTAGCAGGTGGCAGTGCCTCCTACCTCACCCAGAACGCTGGAGCAAGCAGGCTTAAGCCACTACAACTTCTACATCATCTTCTCCTCACACCTCCTGCTGCTCCTCTGTTCCGCATTTCAGGTGCTGACAAACTATCCACCCAGCCAGTCTGCAGGAAAGGGAATCATCCTTGCTGCCTCACCAATCCTCAGCCAATCAATTACCCACCTTTTCCCAATACATCCCCAATACTTCTCAGATTTGTTATTGCCTCATCATTCCTTCTAACATGGACCAAGGGTGTCCTTATCATCTTTTAGAAAATGATAGCAATAGTTTTCTCTTGGTCTCACTGCACCCATTTCTTTTCCCCCTTGAAATTGATCACTCCCACATACAGCCTTTTTGATCGATCTCAAATCCAACTTCTACCACATCATACTGTTGACCTCCCTGTGTTCTTATGTATAGGATGAAATGTAAGCTAACCTCCTTCTTTTCTCCCTCCAATATTTAATTGGCAATTGTATCATCAGGTTTATGCATTTTAAAGCCACTCCTGTTTTCAGCCATCTGGAATCAAGACAAGATAAAGAGGGCTGGCAACTTGAAGCTCTTTTGCAGCCCCTGAATGGCAGGACTATCTTTATGGCTCTCAGCCCTCTGCTTCAGAATGAGACAGGAAAAGGCCACAGGAATTGAAAAGTATTTTTTTTTTTTTTATTATTTCTTGGAAATCAGGATCCAGCCATGGTGGAATAGACATGGTGCCTTAGGCTCCTTATCTAATTACTCACATAGCTGGCACACAACAAAGCACAGGCTAATTAGACACACGTAAGTAAAAACATGGCATACGATAAAAGAAAATTAACAAATTATTTTCTTTTGCAGACACCATGCAATATTCAAGTTAATATTGCTTTTGTGGTGGTGTCATATTTTCTGGCACCTTTGGGGTTAGGATGTCTCTTTGTTCCCAAGCCAGTTTGCACATGCCTATGTAGTCTCAAGTTGTGCTAGCTGCATGCTATTCGAGTTACCACCACATATTTTTGGAATTTGTCATGTCTGAAAGCAGGAGCTCCCTCCTTCTGGTGGACTGAGGCAGGTACTTGCTTGTTTCAGTTCACTTCTTCCTTCCCAAAAGGCTTAGCAACTCAAGGAAACTGACAGCTCATTATTTCAGAGCTTGGAAGAAACACTGGGGTTGGCATGCATGAGCCTGTCTTCCCTGTGAATAATGCTTCCCTGATCCTTAATTCAGTGTCACGTAATTACACAAACTTTTATTAATTGACTTTGGTACAAAGGACCAGGCTGGGCACCCCAAGGAGGAAAAAGAGCATAGACACAATTTCTGCTACCGGAAGTTTCACTGTAGAGGCAGTACCTGAATACCTGTACTATAAGGTATGGCAAAGTGTCCGGAGAGGTGTGCTATGTGGGAGGGACAGGAAAGGAGAGGACACCCTAGTGCCCACAGCATGTGCACGGTGCTATGGACAGTGCAGCTCTGCCCTTTACTAGCTGAGCAAGGAACACAACTCAAAGCCTCTTCTTGTTATCCTATGTCCAAAAGTCAGATTGAGGACTAAACATATTTTATGTGAATTTCTGTAGTACAGTACCCAAAAGATAGTAGGAACTTAGTGAATGTTGGTTTCTTTTGCTTTGATGGTATCTTTGAGATGGATTCTCCCCTAAATGGGTGTGAGACTTACCAGCAGAGATTGGGGCATGGAGACAGGCATTTTAGGCAAAGAAAAGATCATGAGAGGACACAGAGGTGGGGAAAATGAATGTTGTAAAGAAAAGGATGAATGCTCCCCAGTTTTATTAGTGGAAAGTAAAGAGATGGCCTTGGAGAGGTAAGCTAGGGCCATACTGAAGGGGTGGTAATATCTGGAGAGCCAGGGTGGTGCAGTGGTTAGGCCTGGCCTTTGGAGCCAGATTGTTTAGGTCCCAGTCCTAGCTCTGCCGTACGTATTCACTGTGTGACCTGGAGCAGGCTACCAGCTCTCAGTGCCTCTATTCCTTCATCAATAAAATGGAGTTAATATGAGTGCCTTTTCCATATTCCTGTTCTGTGGATTAAAAGGGTTAAAATTTGTGAAATAATTAGAAATGTGCCTGGCACATAGTAAATACCAAATAAGCACTAACTAGTTCTTACTATTAGTAGGCTGAAATATTCATCATAAAGTGTCATAGCTAGAAGGCATGCTACAAGTGCCAACCATGCAGAGGAAATTTAATCTGTTTTTATAAGATAAATGGGCCTTTCTGATCTGAGAAATGGCTCTGCCTTTTTTACCTGATTGAGATGATATGGAGGTTTCTTAACAGATCATGAAGAACAGGTATGAACTGTTCCCTAGGACTTCCTATTCTTTATCTGATGCCTGTAGGTCCCTTAACTCCATGAGGTTCCCTAATTCTGCCCCAGTAGGGAGATGGACAGCTGCTACCCTGGAACGTCCTGCCAATAGAAGACATTGCTCCTTCTTGTTTGTGGGTAATGGAGGGTCAATCATACCATGTTGAACAGAAAGATGACTAAGTGGCCAGGGGCCAGCTTGAGTAGTAATTGATCAGGTTTCAGGGAAATAAAAGTCTCACCTTCACAAAGAAACTATGGGAACCCTGGGTTCAGGGAGTAGAGACCAGCCTGGACAAACATCAGCTCCTCCCTGTGTGGCTGTGCTCCAGACGCTGAATGGAGGAGCCACCCAGAGAGGGATGTTCTGGAGGCCTGGGTGGCCCTTGCACCTCCTTCCCCCAGACCTTATCTTTAGCTGGCAGGCATGTTTGTAGGGTAACATTGTGTCCTTTGGGCTAAGATCATGTATTGCCTCTTGAGTAAGAGACAGGTGGTTGGAATTAATACTTTCGCTTTCAGAAAACCCACTAAGTGAAAAATTCAATCCACATGGCTATGAGAAGAGAAGTTATATCCAAAAACCAGGACCTAATCCCTCAGCAAAGGGAAGAAATTAGGAGGGGAATCACGTGTGCACACTTCTGTGTGTGTGTGTGTGTGTGCACTATAACTCAGGTGATGTGGCTGAGAGTGAATTCCAAAAGTTCAGAATAGGCATCAAGTATAAGACTTACAGGGGAAATGTGTAATCCAAGGAAGTTTGGGACCCTTGCCCTCTTTACGATATAAGCTTGAAAGTGGACTTACTAGTGAGGGGAACACACACTTTTGGACTGTGGTGCTGAGCCACCTGAACTTAAGTGCTGGCTGATTGGGGGAGTACCAAGAAATGCTAGGTGCCCAGGACCCGGAAACCTTGAGGGTCTGTGGGAATTCACAGCCCCTCTTGCTGTGGAAAAGAAGCCACTAGTCCAGAGGCTACCATGTCCTTCCCAAATCAGGTTCAGGTACAGCCCTGCCCTGAATTTTGAATATAATTTCTCTTCTCAAAGCCATGTGGATTGAATTTTTCATTTAATGGGTTTTCTGGGAAACAGGGGCCTTCAGTCCCAGCAAACTCATTGCTAACAATCCACAGGGGGTTCCTGGGCCATTCCACAAGCCCAATCCCTGGAGCCCACACACTGGGGAGCCACAAGTTTTTACCAGGAAGGGAGCTGAGCTGTGCTCTCATTCCAACGGCAATGGAAGGGGAGATTGAGGAGGAGAAGATATGACTGTCACAGTAGCATTTAGACATTCATATAAGCTACACCCACTTTGCTCTGGATATTCAAGATGGTGAAGAGTCCACATCCTCAGAAAACAGTTAAATATACTTTAGAATGTTTGGCCAAAAGGGACTAAGTTTAAGTTTAATGGACACACAGTGGATTTATTTAGTATAATTCCAGATAACAGACCTGATAATAATGAGTAAATTTGACTTCACATAAAAGCAAAGGAAAACATAATGAGAGCTGCCTAGCAGTGGATAAAGCCTTCAGAAGAGGGAGGTCCCTATCACTGGAGATATTGAAGCCAAGACTGGGGTCTATCTGTCAGTTATCGTGTAGGTGGGATCTCTGCACTAGGAGATGGTTGAAGTAAACAAAGGAGGCTTAACCTTGACCAACACTCACCAAGGTTGTTTTTGCTCTTTCAATGACCCAAACCCTTACTTTGCTTTAATTTTGCTTCATAGAACCCCAGAGTTAAAGAGTTTTGCTTTGGTTCTTCAAGTTCTACAAAGGACCTTAGAGATCATATGATTCAACCCTCATTTTACTGATGGAGAGCCTGAAGTGCAATTGCTAGGTGGTATCTAAGGTTACACAGTTGGTAAGTGGTAGAATAGGGATATGAACCTATGCCCTGGAGTACTACAGTGGTTTCCTAACTGGTCTCCTTCCATCTATTATCTCCCTAATACTATTTGTCCTACACATATGCCAGATTGATATTTCTAAAGTACAGCTCTGATTATGTCATGGCTGTATTATACCACTTCCAAAGCTCCTGTGCTCTTTAAAAATATACTTAGAATTCTTTATCATGGCATTTTAAGATTCCACCTTCTTGGTTTTATCTCTAATTCTAACCCCTCAACCCAGTTTTTTATATACACTAAGATGTTAAATGTATATTGATGGTAATTCCACTTATCATGGTGAACATTTCAGTGCATATAGAAATGTTGAGTCATTATGCTGTATGCCTGAAATTAATAAAATATTGCATGTCAACCACACTTCAATTAAAAATAAAAATAAAACATTTACGGACAGTAGCTAGTTAAACTTCAACTAGTTAAAAACTTTAAAGTTTTTAGAACACAAGTTTCCTATCATTTAGCATAGCTTCTGAGGCAACTGACTGGCAAAGGGAAGAGATGAGACAACTTTTAGAGGTATTGTTTACCTCTGGGATGTTATAGCCATTTCTAAGTTAGACATAGTAGGTAGTAACAGGGTTCAGAACATGCTGCCCCAAAATATGGCATTCTGGCACATTGAATATTTTAAGCTGAAGGAGTTTGAGGAAAAGGTAGAAACATGTATGTCTCTCTTACCTTCCTCCCCTCCCTTCTCCCCTGAAGCAGGTCATAAGATCTTCATGTGAGAGGTGTCCTCTCTATACCTAAAGGAAAGGAGCAGCCTTATGTCCAAGACAGGGACACTAAGAAGAATCCAAACAGGCCTTGCTAAGCTTCCCCCAGTTGACTACCCTCAGCTCATACTCTTGGGTTTATCATAGCTTTCCATTCTTTTTTTTTTTTTTTTTCCATATCTTTCCATTCTTCATCAAACCTAGCATTAAAAAAAATGTATAATTGAATACAATTGGCTTTGGAGAAAACAGTTTTATTTCTCAAACTATTTCTTGCCATATGCCTCCTTTGTAGGGTTTACTGATCATCTGGTTGTTGACCAGCATGTGATAAAACTCAGAATTTTTTTATACATGCTGTTTTTCAGGAAAATTAGCACAAGATACCATGGAACTTGTTTTGACCAATGTTGCACTAAGGGAGCCTCACATGAAAGCCTGTAAAATGTGGCAGGAAAAAAAAAAAAAAAAAACCCTAGTCACAGCCCATTTCCAAGAATTTCTTAATAATTCCTCTTTCACCATAAAAATAAATCAGAGCTTTTAAAATGTGCCTTCCAGATACCAGTTTCTCAGAATTCATCCTGCAATTATGTGACAGTATGTGCCTTCACAAGATCAACACCAGCATCTTTAGTATTTTAAGAGAAAAGATCAAGCCCCCTGAATGCATTTAAAAGCCAAGTAGAAAAGACTCCTCCAGAAACATTTAAGACATCTGTAATTCTGGACTTTAATAGGAGTGACATAATAAAGTGTACTGAATCAAAAATTAATCTGAATTCATGACCATGATAACTTTGACTCTCAAGCACTTTTACAAGCCAGAATTTCCATTAATGATTGAAAATCTATACCCTCTCCAACTTCCATGTCAAATGAGCCAGGGTCCTACTCCTTTGAGGATGAAAAATAGAATGACTTGCGATGGATCTGTTATTTGCCAAAGCATGTAAATCAGCTTTTTGCTGCTTAACGACTTACTACCCAAATTTAGTGACTAAAAACATCTACTAGGTTGTCAGAGGATGATAAACCATCACTCAATATCTCAAACAAATAAAAAGATAAAGCTGAACTTTCTGCTAGCATGATCTGGGAGAGCTATGCTGATTAGGCACAGTCACTCCAAGCAGACTGCTGATCTTATACAGGGGTTGGAGGATACTTGGAGAACAAAGATGGGTGGATTTTCAGGGTCATAAGTGAGTTGACATCATTTGTTGAATCATGGCCACTTGGGCAAGACTCCAGTTGATTGGTTGGCACACTCAGAGGTGTGCTTATTTGAGTGAATTCATTCCTGACTGATTGATCTACACAAGTGAGAGGTTCATACTGATTGGCTGGGCTTACAAATGCATGTTTAATGAAGCAAGTTGTAGTTGATCTATTAAATGGATTTAAAATTGTTATGGTGGCTATTTGTTTCCATGGTTACAGAAAAATTCATCTTTTTATAAGAGCATATGAAGTAGGAAACCTCAAATGATCCCTGCCTCCTGCTATCATGCCCTTGTGTAATTCCCTCTCCTGGAATGGGGGCTGAATTTAATAACTCACTTCAAACAAACAGAATGTGGTAGAAGTCATACAATGTCACTTCTGAGATTAGGTTATAAAAAAACTGTATCTTCTGCCTTAGGAGTCTTCTTTCACTTGGTTTCACTTAGATCTCTCACTCTGGGAGAAATAAGTTGCCATCTTGTGAGCAGCTTTGTTGAGAGGCCCATGTGACAAGAAACTGATATCTCCTATTAACAGCCAGTGAGGACCTGCGGTTTGCCAAAAGACACGTGAGTGAGCTTGGAAGTAGCTTCTTCCCAAGCAGAGTTTTGGGATGACTATAGTCTCAGGCAACACCTTGACCTCAGTCTCAAGTCAGAGGCACCCAGATAAGCTGTGCCTGGACTCCTGACCTACAGAAACTGTGAGATAATAGATGTTTGTTGTTTTAAGCTGCTAAATTGGGGGATTGTTTATTACATAGCAATAGAAAAGTCATACACTGTGGGAACTTTTTTTAATCCTCACTATTTTGTTTATGATCTGCGAGTCAGCAGGATAGTTCTTTAGAACTGGGCAAGTTTCTGATCTTTACTGGGCTTTCTAATGTAACTGGGGTAAGCTGGTACATTTGACGGTGACTGGATCATCTTGGAGGGCCTTACTCACATCTGATGGTTGGCAGGCTACTGTGTAGGACTCTCTAGCTCTCTTCCATCTTCTAGCAGGTTAGCTCTGATTATTCAAAGGGGTTCCGTCTCAGGGTTCTAAACCCAGCAAGGAGGCAAGCCTCATATGCATTATGACTAACCCATATTCAAAGAGTGAGGATAGAGACTAGCCCTTTAAAGGGAGGATCTGTAATGTCACATTACAAGGATGTGGCTGCAGTGAAGGGAAGAATTTGTGGCTATTTTAATTAAAAACATGACAAAAAAAATGATAAAATGGCATTTCCTCTTTTTTCTTCTACTTCCCAAAGAAGAAAAGCAGTGAACAGCCCCAAGCATTGTTAAGTATCTATAAATAAACTGGAAAGAGTTCACAGAAGAGAAAGTTAAAGAATTATAGGGCTATTCTAAAAATGAAGATTAGATGAGCAAAAATATGTCATTTGGATAAGAAACTAAATAGAGTTCCTCTAAGTGTCTAAACATACACTGTTCACAAAAATAAGAAAGCATATACAAACATGATCCTGAAATCACAAAGGTAAATCTCACCTGAACATCAAAAACCCATCTTCCAAAGGGATTTGTCCCGGTTATTACAGAAGTAAGATGTAGAAAGGATTCCAGTATATGACCCTTTAGGATATTTATCTAATCTATTGGTGTCTTTAGGTTTCCCCCTAGTTGATCACATAATTTCAGTGACACTGTAATCGCACAAAGAACACTGCCCAGGGATCCAGGTGCATACGCCCATTGTAAATTATAATCTGAGTCATATCTATTTTCTCAAGTTGCCACTGAGGCTGTCACATGTTTTAGAGGCTTATCTGTTTTTGTTTTCTAGGTTTGTGTCCAATCAGCAGCTCATACCAGTTCTTAACAAACCATGTCAACCATATCCATTTGACCACATCAGCTTCTACTCTAACACAATAGCTTTTTCACATATATTGTACTCATCATTGCAGACAAAATGGATTCCAACCCCTTCAAAGTCCAACAACTGATCCTGAAATTCACTATAAGAAAAAAGAACAAAATATATAATATTGGATCCACTGCTCCTACCTCATAAAAGCAGTTCTCTACCTTCATGTTTATTGTACTAAAAAGTTGTTCAAAATTAAAAATGTTATATGGTTTACTATGAGGCTGAATTATTGAATGTAGTTTTATATAACTGGTTATTGTAATGCCTCCTTCATAATATTTTCTAAAGAAATATCCATTGATCATTCCATAGCATAAAGAAATGTAACTGATAAGTAAAAATGGAGTTTGTGGTTTATTCTGTAAAAAGCTGGACGACCAATTCCTTTTCAGAAAACTAAGTCCAATCCTAGTTCTATGGGACAACAATCAGATTAAACTGCTTCTGAGAAAATCTTTTCCAGAATATAGCATATTGAGGTATGAATAGTGATACGTTATAACTTTTAAGTTAGTATTTATTTTGTCTGTGGTTATAGAGAGTGTCTTAAAAGTAGAGAAGGAAGAGGTGCAGTGACTATTACTTAGGAATTTTAGGGGTTTTTAAATGTTCTTTTTATATCTGTGTTATAGTGGAATCATTCTTAAAGGATAACCCATATTATAAGATCAAGAATATAAAAAAGCAGATTTATATAAAGTCCACCATAGACTAAATGGAGTTGAATTTCACATAATAATAGTTATATTTTCTACATGGGATATTATATATTTTATGTACTTACGGTGTATTATATTTTCATGTGCTTTTTAATGCTAACAAGGGCCAAAGAAGCTGGTAGAGGCTTATGTGATCAGAATTTTCTGGTGGTTTCTTGTTGATCAGTTCAGCATATTTGAAGTGCTTTATCAAAACCTTCAAATACCTTATCAAAGCCATAAAGCTAATATTACCATAGCAAGATAGAATTACAAAGGATTTTCTCATTTTTTTCCTTCACAATAGCTACACAATGTTTTATCAAAAAGCCCATTTCATAGAGGAAAGATCTGATTCTCAGAGGGTTATTGCTTGCCCATGGTCATCCAGCCAGTGACTGGAATCATTAGAAACACACTCCAGTCTTCTGGCTCCAAACTTACCCTTTCCATTTTGTCACATATCTGTATTATATCTTTACCCTTCAACCTTCCGTAAGCATTCTATTTCCCATCTACAAATTCTATGAAAACAGCACATGAGAAACACAATCTTTGTGAGTGCTTTCTGTCCCTCAGCAATTACAGAGCCCAGTGGGTCTTCACAATTTAATTACTCATTAATTAATTATACAAATAGGCATTTTGAAGGTATGGGAAGTCATAGATACTTACAAAATGCATCATATTAATTAAACACAAGCCCAAACAATAATCAGGAAATTCCCTTGGTGTGAGAGAAAGAAATTTCGCACACTTCTCTGTCTCAAATTCGGTATAAACATGTGCACACATCTGTTGTTTATATCTTCTTGAATATTCTTAGTAAAATTTCATGTTTTAAAGAATCTTATCAGGAAATGAAGATACCCTTTGCATTTGTATAGTGTCTTATAGTTTGCAAAGCTCTTTCAAGTGCATTATTTCATCTTCCCACCAAGCTGTGGGGTAAGCAGATGGCAATTGTCCCCATTTTACAGACATAAAACCGAAATTCAGAGAGATTAAGAGTCCCTTGAGTTAGAAAACTCGTAGGCGCAGGAGGCAGCTCACCTCAGAACATTAGAGCTTGAAGGGTCTTTCTTAGATACAATGTAGGGTAGTACTTCCCAGTATGTGTTCTGTGCCATGCTGATCTTGGGAGATGCTCCATAAAAAGTGGTTCAGTGCTCCATAAATTTAAGAAACACTGCCTATTATATTCCCTGCTTGGGAATCACAATATATGTTGGCATAAAAAGACTCTAAGAAGGATTGCAGTATTTTTTAAGGTTAATTTTGTCCAACTCAGAGTTTCCCAAATTGATTTAATCAAGGAACCCTACTGGAAAATGTTGATTAGGGTGACCCTGCATTACAGAGATAAGAGAGTTGATATTCAAAAATGTAAATACTTATTTAAGATCACATGATTACTTATGTGAGAGTTACGGAAGGAACTTAAATCTCCAAATCCAGGTTCAATGTTCTTCCTAATGTCTCACATAACTTTTCTATACTTGAATGCTTACTTCTCTATTCTAGGAAAAATAATTTGAATGGTCTTTATATTCAAAATTAGATACGAATTTTGAATAAAAATCTTAAAAAAAAAAAAAGAGAGACCATCCTTGGTTCTTAATTCAACTTTGTGCTATCAAAATAATCTTGTTAATGATATTAACTGTCATTCTTGTGTGCCCATATTATGAATAATTTTTAAAACTTTTAACAGATTTGCAAGTTAAATATTTTTACAGATTAAGACACTGATTCTTGGAAATAAAATAACTTGAGGAAGATTATCCATTTATTAAAAGTTGGAGCCATGATTTAAAGTCCAGTTTGCTGGACTTCCAACTTCTTCAAAAATATCATCCTGAGGGTCCCATTCTTTTAGAAGAGATCCTTGAAGGCTGACCATGCTCCTTCTCATGTAATACTACTGCAATGAATGTTAAAGAGTAGGCAAATTATACAGGCAGAAGCAAAACAATAAAACCTAAACATAGAGGAAGCATGCTGAGAACAAGCAGTGTCTGAGAAAGAGAAAACTAAATAGTTGTAATTGCGGTAGACACTATGCATTCTCTTTTTAATGCCTCCAATCCTGCAATAAGTATTTTTAAATGTTGAGGCCAAAATCCAGAAGCAACCATTGGCACATTAGTGAGACTTGTCAGAGGATTAGAATTTCAGATCTAATGGGGCCTTAAAGGTCTTAGACACTTAGTCAGGACTTGAATTCCATCTACAACATCCCAACAGCCTCTGCTTGAACATCTCAGTGATTGGAGGACATCTCACCTCCTCTAGAGGGAGGCCATTGTATTTGGCAACTCCAACTGTAGGAAGTTCTCAGACTGTATGCCCCTTAAGAGCAGGGTGCATTTCTGTCTTGTTTATTGTTTTTTTTTAAGATTTTATTTATTAATTTGACAGAGAGAGACATGGTGAGAGAGGGAACACAAGCAGGGGGAGTGGGAAAGGAAGAAGCAGGCTTCTTGCTGAGCAGGGAGCCCAATATGGGGCTTGATCCCAGGACCCTGGGATCATGACCTGAGCTGAAGGCAGACACTTAACAACTGAGCCACCCAGGTGCTCCCATTTCTGTCTTGTTTAAACTACATCCCTAGTATCTAGCACGAGAGAATTCATCACTAAGTTTTTGTTTGTTTGTTTGTTTGTTTTTTTAATGACTGAATGGGACTGACATGAACTATTCCTTCTTGTAATGTTTACTTTGGTTTCTAACTCTCTTCTCTGGGCAAAACTGAAATGACCTTCCCAGAAGGTATACGGCTAGGCAAGGCACCTAGCAAATAAAACAAAATCTAGGTACCTTTTAAAAAAATTGATATGTGATTCAAATGCCATAAATTCACCCTTTTAAAGTGTACAATTTAATAGTTTTGAGCATCTTCACCAAGTTGTGGAACCACCACCACTATCTAATTTCAGAACATATTTATTATCTCCTCCCAAATCTCATTCTCATTGCCAATTATTCCTCATTTCCTCTTCCCCCTCAAATCCTGGCAACCACTTTCTACCCTAGGATTTTGCCTATTTTGGAAATTCCATATAGGTGGAATCATATAATATATAGCCTTTTGTGTCTGGCTTCTTAGTATATTTTTAAGGCCCATCCACATTTTAGCATGTGTCAATAATTATTCCATTTATGGGAAATAATTCATCACATGGATATACCACATTTTGTTTATCCATTCATCAGTTAATGGGCATTAAGTTTGTCTCCACTTTTTGGCTATTATGAGTAGTACTGATATGAACATTCATTACAAATTTTGTGTGGACATATGTTTTCAATTTTCTTGGGAAGGTAAATAGGATTGGAAATGCATGGATATATGGTAACACAATGTTTAACATTTTGAAGAACTGTCCAACTATTTAACAAAGCAGCTGCATCATTTTATGATCCCATCAGCAATGTATGAGAGTTCAAATTTCTCCAAATCCTCATCAACACTTGTTTCTTCCCATTCTAGTCTGTTTTTTCTTTTTTTTTTTTCCAAAAAATATTATAGCCATGCCAGTGGGTATAAAGTAGGATCTCAAAGGATTTAGACATGCATTTCTGTAATGAGTAATGATGTTCAACATCTTTTCATGTCCTTATTGGCAAACTGTATATCTGCTTTGGGGAAATGTCTGTTCAAATCCTTTACCTATTTTTACAAATTGGGTTGTCTTTTTATTAAGTTGTAAAAGTTCTTTATATATTCTAGATACAAGTCCCCTATCAGATATGTAATTTGCAATTCTATGACTAGTCTTTTTACTTTCTTTTTTTCAAAATTTAATTTTACTATGTTATGTTAGTCACCATAAAATACATCATTAGTTTTTGATGTGGTGATCCACGATTCATTGTTTTCGTATAACACCCAGTGCTCCATGCAGTACGTGCCCTCCTTAATACCCATCACCGGGCTAACCAATCCCCCCTCCCTCCCCTCTAAAACCCTGTTTGTTTCTCAGAGTCCATAGTGTCTCATGGTTCATCTCTCCCTCCAATTCCCCCCCCCATTTTTCCCTTCCTTCTCCTAGTGTCCTCCATGCTATTCCTTATGTTCCACAAATAAGTGAAACCATATGATAATTGACTTTCTCTGCTTGACTTATTTCACTTGGCATAATCTCCTCCAGTCCCACCCATGTTGATGTAAAAGTTGGGTATTCATCCTTTCTGATGGCTGAGTAATATTCCATTGTATATATGGACCACATCTTCTTTATCCATTCATCTGTTGAAGGGCATCTCGGCTCTTTCCACAGTTTGGCTATTGTGGACATTGCTGCTATGAACATTGGAGTGCATATGGCCCTTCTTTTCACTACATTTGTGTCTTTGGGGTAAATACCCAGGAGTGCAATGGCTGGGTCATAGGGTAGCTCTATTTTTAATTTTTTGAGGCACCTCCACACTGTTTTCCAAAGTGGCTGTACCAACTTGCATTCCCACCAACAGTGTAAGAGGGTTCCCCTTTCTCCACAACGTCTCCAACATTTGTTGTTTCTTGCCTTGTCAATTTTTGCCAATCTAACTGGTGTAAGATGGTATCTCAATGTGGTTTTAATTTGAATTTCCCTGATGGCTAATGATGATGAACATTTTTTCATGTGTCTGTTAGTCATTTGTATGTCTTCTTCAGAGAAGTGTCTGTTCATGTCTTCTGCCTATTTTTTGAATTGATTATTTGTTTTTTGGGTGTTGAGTTTGAGAAGTTCTTTATAGATCTTGGATACCAGCCCTTTATCTGTAGTGTCATTTGCAAATATCTTCTCCCATTCTGTGGGTTGCCTCCTTGTTTTGTTGATTGTTTCCTTTGCTATGCAGAAGCTTCTTATCTTGATGAAGTCCCAAAAGGTCATTTTTGTTTTTGTTTTACTAGCCTTTGGAGATGTATCTTGAAAGAAGTTGCTGTGGCTGATGTCAAAGAGGTTATTGCCTATATTCTCCTCTAAGATTTTGATGGATTTGATGGACTCTAGGATTTTGATTTGTCTCACATTGAGGTCTTTCATCCATTTTGAGTTTATCTTTGTGTGTGGTGTTAGAGAATGGTCAAGTTTCATTCTTCTGCATGTGGCTGTCCAATTTTCCCAGCACCATTTATTGAAGAGACTGTCTTTTTTCCATTGCATATTTTTTCCTGCTTTGTCGAAGATTGTTTGACCATAGAGTTGAGGGTCCCTATCTGGGCTCTCTATTCTGTCCCATTGGTCTATATGTCTGTTTTTGTGCCAGTACCATGCTGTCTTGGTGATCACTGCTTTGTAATATAACTTGCAATCGGGCAACGTGGTACCCCCAGCTTTATTTTTCTTTTTCAACATTTCCTTGGTGATTTGGGGTCTTTTCTGATTCCACACAAATTTTAGGATTGTTTGTTCCAGCACTTTGAACAATGTCACTGGAATTTTGATCGGGATGGCATTGAAGGTATAGATTGCTCTGGGTAGCATAGACATTTTAACAATGTTTATTCTTCCAATCCATGAGCATGGAATATTTTTCCATCTTTTTGTGTCTTCCTCAATTTCTTTCATGAGTGTTCTGTAGTTCCTAGAGTATAGATCCTTTACCTCTTTGGTTAGGTTTCTTCCGAGGTATCTTATGGTTTTTGGTGCTATAGTAAATGGAATCGTTTCTCCAATTTCTCTTTCTACACTTGCATTGTTAGTGTATAAGAAAGCAACTGATTTCTGTGCATTGATTTTGTATCCTGCCACATTACTGAATTGCTGTGTGAATTCTAGCAATTTGGGGGTGGAGTCTTTTGGGCTTTCCACATAAAGTATCATGTCATCTGTGAAAAGAGAGAGTTTGACTTCTTCTTTGCCAATTTGAATACCTTTTATTTCTTTTTGTTGTCTGATTGCTGTTGCTAGGACTTCTAGTACTATGTTGAACAATAGTGGCGAGAGTAGCCATCCTTGACATGTTCCTGATCTTAAGGGAAAGGCTCTCAGCTTTTCCCCATTGAGAATGATATTCGCTGTGGGTTTTTCATAGATGGATTTTATGAGCTTGAGGAATGTTCCCTCTATCCCTATACTCTGAAGAGTTTTAATCAGGAAAGGATTTGTATTTTGTCAAATTTTTTTCTGCATCAATTGAGAGGATCCATGGTTCTTCTCTCTCCTCTCACTAATATGTTCTATCATATTGATTGATTTGTGAATGTTGAACCACCCTTGCATCCTGGGGATAAATCCCACTTGGTCGTGGTGGATGATCCTTTTAATGTATTGTTGAATCCTATTAGCTAGGATTTTGTTGAGGATTTTGGACTCCATATTCATCAGGGATATGGGTCTGAAATTCTCCTTTTTGATGGGGTCTTTGCTTGGTTTGGGCATTAAGGTAATGCTGGCCTCATAGAATGAGTCTGGAAGCTTTCCTTCTCTTTCTATTTTTTGAAACAGCTTCAGAAGAATAGGTATTTCTTCTTTGAATGTTTGGTAGAATTCCCCGGGGAATCCATCAGGCCCTGGACTCTTGTTTTTCGGGAGGTTTTTGATCACTGCTTCAATCTCATTACTGGTTATTGGCCTATTCAGGTTGTCAATTTCTTCCTGTTTCAGTCTTGGCAGCTTATAGGTTTCCAGGAAGGCCTCCATTTCATCCAGATTGCTCAGTTTATTGGCATATAGTTGTTGATAATAATTTCTAGTAATTGTTTCTATTTCCTTGGTGTTAGTCATGATCTCTCCCCTTTCATTCATAATTTTATTAATTTGGGTCCTTTTTCTTTTCTTTTGGATAAGTCTGGCCAGTGGTTTATTGATCTTATTAATTCTTTCAAAGAACAAGCTTCTAGTTTTGTTGATCTGATCTACTGTGTTTCTGGTTCCTAATTCACTGATCTCTGCTCTAATCTTAATTATTTCTCCTCTAATGTGTGGCTTAGGCATCATTTGTTGCTTTTTCTCTAGCTCTTTAAGGTGTAGAGTTAGTTGGTGAACTCGGGATTTTTCTGTGTTTTTGAGTGAGGCTTGGATGGCTATGTATTTCCCCCTCAGGACCGCCTTTGCTGTATCCCATAGGTTTTGGACCGATGTGTTTTCATTCTCATTGGTTTCCATGAATTATTTAAGTTCTTCTTTGATTTCCTGGTTGACCCAAACATTCTTTTTTTTTTTAAGATTTTATTTATTTATTTGACAGAGAGAGACACAGCGAGAGAGGGAACACAAGCAGGGGGAGTGGGAGAGGGAGAAGCAGGCCCCCTGCCTAGCAAGGAGCCCAATGCGGGGCTCGATCCCAGGACCCTGGGATCACGACCTGAGCCGAAGGCAGACGCTCAACGACTGTGCCACCCAGGCGCCCCTGACCCAAACATTCTTGAGCAGAGTGGACATTAGCTTCTAAGTGTTTGAATTTCTGCCAAATTTTTTCTTGTGATTGAGTTCCGCTTTTCAAGCATTATGGCCTGAGAATATGCAGGGAATAATCTCAATCTTTTGGTATCGGTTGAGGCCTGATTTGTGACCCAGTATGTGGTCTATTCTGAAGAAAGTTCCGTGTGTGCTCAAGAAGAATGGGTATTCTGTTGTTTTAGCGTGGCATATTCTGTATATATCTATGAGGTCCATCTGGTCCAGTGTGTCATTCAAAGCTCTTGTTTCTTTGTTGATTTTCTGCTTAGATGATCTGTCTATTGCTGAGAGTGGAGTATTGAGGTCTCCTACAATTAACGGATTATTATCAATATGACTCTTTATTTTGGTTAACAGTTGGCTTATGTAGATGGCTGCTCCCATGTTGGGGGCATAGATATTTAGAACTGTTAGATCTTCTTGTTGGATAGACCCTTTAAGAATGATATAGTGTCCTTCTGTGTCTCTAACTACAGTCTTTAGTTTAAAATCTAATTGGTGTGATGTAAGAATTGCTCCCCCAGCTTTCTTTTGAGGTCCGCTGGCATGGAAGATGGCTCTCCATCCCTTCACTTTCAGTCTGGATGTATTTTTAGGTTCAAAATGAGTCTCTTGTAGACAGCATATGGATGGGTCCTGTCTTTTTATCCAATCTGCAACCCTGTGCCATTTTATGGGAGTATTCAGGCTGTTCACGTTGAGAGTGATTATTGAAAGATATGAATTAATTGTCATCATGTTGCCTATGAGGACCTTGTTTCTATAGATTATCTCTGTAAATTTCTGTTGTATATCACTCTTGGGGTCTTTCTCCTTTTATAGAACTCCCCTCCTTTAATTGTTCTTGCAGGGCCAGCTTAGTGGTCACATATTCTTTCAGTTTCTGCCGGTCTTGGAAGCTCTGCATCTCTCCATCCATTCTAAATGAGAGCCTTGCCAGAGAAAGTATTCTTGGCTGCATGTTCTTCTCTTTTAGTACCCTGAATATGTCTTGCCAGGCCTTTCTGGCTTGCCAGGTCTCTGTGGATAGGTCTCATGTTATTCTGATGTTCCTCCCTCTGTACATAAGGAATCTCCTCCCCCTAACTGCCCTTAAGATGGTTTCCTTGGTTCTAAGATTTGTGAATTTTACTATTACATGCCAGGGCATTGGCCTGTTTTCCTTGATCTTGAGGGGGGGGGTGGCCTCTCTGCCTCTAGGACACAAATGTTTGTTTCATTCCCCAGATTAGGGAAGTTCTCAGCTACGATTTGCTCAAATATATCTTCTAGTCCTCTCTCTCTCTCCAACCACTCTGGGATTCCAATAATTCTGACATTGGAACATTTCATGGTGTCACTTATTTCTCTGATTCTATTTTCATGGATTCTGAGTTGTTTTTGCCTGGCCTCCTCTTTTCCCTTTTTAGCTATTAAATGGTCTTCCAGGTCACTAATTCGTTCTTCTGCCTCACTTATCCTAGCTGTTAGATTATCTAGACTAGATTGGATCTCATTGATAGCATTTGTAAGTTCTGCCAATTCAGCTTTCATTTCTGCCCTTAGAGACGCTATGTTGCCATTAATCGATTTCTCCATCCTAGCTATTGTCTTCACAATTGCTAGCCTGAATTCCATCTCCGACATCTTGGTTATATCTGAATCCATTTGTAAATCTGTGGCATAAGTCATAATCTGAGTCTTTCCTATTTTGGGGGTTCCTTCTCCTAGTCATTCTGTTGAGGGGTGGTTGAGGGAATGTATAGAGTCCAAATTATTGACCACAACCCAAGCCAGATGTACCCATTTTCTAGGGACCTTAGGGTTGCTGGCCTCTTGTTCTCACAGCCTGTCTTCTGGGGGAGGGGACTGCTGTGCTGTCACTCAGTCAACCCTGTTTGGGCAGAGTTGCCCTGTCCCCTGTGGTGGGGGTGGGCTCAGTGAAAACCGGTTTTTTGGGGCTTTTTTTCTCTGGCAGCTTTCCCTGGTAGCTTTCTGCATCTCTTCCAAGAGTCAGAGCAAAAGAGACCATTTCCAACCCTCTGCCTCAGAGCAGAGAGATTGCAGTCTGTTCTTCAGTGAGCTCTCCAGGCCACACTGTCTCCATTTCTGTCTGTGCTGCTATAAACTGCAGCATCCTGGGCTGTGTGCCCCTCAGCAGCCCTCCCAGTCCTGCCTCCAGGTCAGGGCTCATCTCTGCCCTTTGTGATTCTAAACTGCCAGCCCCCCCAGTTCACACATGTGGCCCTGCAGCTCAGGGTTTCAGTCCCGGGGGGCTGCCCTAAAGTCCTTTCCCTGCCACTACTGGTTTGCAAGTCTATGCCCGTCCCCAGCCCAGGAGGCTATCACTCACTGGCGGTGTAGGATCCCCATGGCCAGGCTCCCTCCCACTGCTGTTTATTCTCCGATATCTGCCCGCAGTATCATGGCGCCCCACTTTTTACCTCGAAACCAACTGCCTGCGATATTCTGTTTGTAGATATCCAGATCTATCTTCTTACATCTCAGGCTGATTTCGGGGTGTTCAGAGTGGTCTGATAGATATCGAGCTCAATTCCGGGGACTGGTTGAAACACAAATGTTTTTAATTTTAATGAAGTCCAATTTATCAATTTTTCTCCCATTCTTCCTATTTTGGATATCAAATATGTAAGAAACCATTGCCTAATCCAAGCCATGAAAATTCACTCTTATGTTTTCTTTTCAAAGTGTTATAATTTTATGCCTTAAATTTAAGTATATGATGCATTTTGAGTTATTTTTTATATATGGTATGAGGTAGGGGTTCAACTTTAATCTTTTGCATGTGCATATTCAATTGTCCCAGCACCATTTGTTAAATTACCACCCTTTTGCCACTGAATTGTCTTGATATCCTCTCAAAAATTAATTGACCATAAATTTAGGAGTTTATTTGTGGAATCTCAAGTCTATTCCATTGATCTATACGTCTATTATTATACAAATACCACACTGTCTTTATTATTGTGAGTTTGCAGTAATTTTAAAATTGAGAGCTTTCAAAACTTTGTTCTTTTTCAAAATTGTTTTGACTATTCTTGGTCCTTTGCATTCCCATATGAGTTTTACAAACAACTTGTCACTTTCTACAAAACAAAACAAAAGGATGGCTGGGATTAGATAGAAATTACATTGAATCTGTGGATCAGTTTGGGGAGTATTGTTATCTTAACAATATTAAGTATTCTGATCCATGAAGATGTAATGTCTTTCCATTTATTTAGGTCTTCTTTAATTACTTTCAACACTGTTTTGTAGTTTTCAGTATATAAGTCTTGTACTTCTTTTGTTAAATTTTAGATATTTTATTCTTTTTGATACTATTGTAAATAGAATTGTCTTCTTAATTTTATTTTTCGATTGCTATTGTCACTATACAGAAATACAATTGATTTTTTACACTGATCTTGTATTCTATAACCTTACTGAAATTGTTTATTAGCTTCAATAGTTATCTTGTAGATTTACTAGCTCTTTATATGTACAAGAAAATTTCATCTGTGAATAGAAATAGTTTTATTTCTTCCTTTCTAATCTGGATGCCTTTATTTCTTTTTCTTGAACAATTGCCCTCACTAGAACATTCAGTACAATGTTGAATAGAAGGATGAGAGCAGATATCTTGCCTTGTTCCTGATTTTAGTCTTTCCCCCTTAAGTATGTTAGCTGTGGGGCTTTTGTACATGTTTTTA
The DNA here is from genome assembly GCF_011800145.1 of Mirounga leonina. Lineage (NCBI taxonomy): Eukaryota > Metazoa > Chordata > Mammalia > Carnivora > Phocidae > Mirounga > Mirounga leonina. The sequence continues at coordinate 30,313,870 of NW_023270314.1, forward strand.
CATGTTAAGAAAGTTCCTTTCTGATAACATACAGATGGCCAACAGACACGTGAAAAGATGCTCAACATCACTCATCATCAGGGAAATGCAAATCAAAACCACAATGAGACATCACCTCACACCAGTCAGAATGGCTAAAATCAACAACACAAAAAACAACAGGTGCTGGTGAGGATGTGGAAAAGGGGGAACACTCTTCCACTGTTGGTAGGAATGTAAATAGTGGCAGCCACTGTGGAAAATAGTATGGAGGTTGCTCAAAAAGTTAAAAATAGAGCTACCCTATGACCCAGCAATTGCACTACCAAGTATTTGTTCATAGAATACAAAATACTAATTCAAAGGGAAACATACACCCCGATGTTTATAGCAGCATTATCAACAATAGACAAATTATGGAAATGGACCAAGTGTCCATCAACTGATGAATGGATAAAGAAGATGTGGTATATACACATATGTGTGTGTGTGTGTGTGTATACACACACAATGGAATATTAATCGGCCATAAAAAAAGAATGATATCTTGCCATTTGCAACCATGTGGATGGAACTAGAGAGTATTATGCTAAGCAAAATAAGTGAGTCAGAAAAAGACAAATACCATATGATTTCACTCATATGTGGAATTTAAGAAACAAAAAAAAATGAGCAAAGGGGAAAAAAAAGAGAGAAGGAGGCAAACCAAGAAACAGACTCTTAATTATAGAGAACAAATTGATGGTTGCCAAAATGGAGGTGGGCAGCGGGGAATAGATTAGATGGGTGATAGGTATTAAGGAGTGCACTTATGATGAGCACCAGGTGTTGTATGGAATTGTTGAATCACTATATTGTACACCTGAAACTAATATTACATTGTGTGTTCAATAACTGGATTTTAAATACAAACTTTAAAAAAAGAAACAAACAAAAAAAGAATTTCCTTTATATGTTTTTAAGATTTTATTATTATTTATTTATTTATTTATTTATTTATTTATTTATTTGTCAGAGAGAATACAAGCAGGGGGAAGCAGGCATAGGGAGACGCAGGCAGAGGGAGAAGCAGGCTCCCCACTAAGAAAGGAGCCCAATGCAGGACTTGATCCCAGGACCTTGGAATCATGACCTGAGCTGAAGGCAGACACTTAATGGACTGAGCCACCCAGGCATCCCAAGAAGTTCCTTTCTATTTCTAGTTTGTTGACTGTTTTTATCATGACTGAGTATTGGATTTTGTTGAATGCTTTTTCTGCACTTATTAAGATGATCATGTGTTGTCTGTTCTGTTTTCTATTAATATGGTGTATTACATTGATCAATTTTCATATGTTGAATCATTCCTCCATTCCTGGGATCAATTTCACTTGGCCATGGTGTATAATCCATTTTAAATTGTTTGTTTGTTTGTTTTATTTATTCATGAGAGTCAGAGAGATAGGTAGAGAGAGGCAGCGGCAGAGGGAGAAGCAGGCTTCCTGCCTAGCAGGGAGCCCGACGTGGGACTCGATCCCAGGACCCCGGATCATGACCCGAGCCGAAGGCAGACGCCTAACCATCTGAGCCACCCAGGTGCCCCTATAATCCATTTTATACATTTGATTTGCTAGTATTCTGTTGAGAATTGTTGTGCCTATATTCAAAAGAAATATTGGTCTATTGTTTTCTTTTCTTAGGATATCTTCATCAGGTTTTGGCATGAGGATAATATTGGCCTCATAGAATGAGTTGAGTTTTCCCTCCATGTCTAGTTTTGGAAGAATTTGTGGAAGTTTGCTGTTAATTTTCTTTAAACATTTGGTAAAATTTAATGGGCCTAAGTGCTTCTTCGTGGGAATGTTTTTGCTTACTAATTCAATTTCTTTAATTAATAAAGGTCTATTCAAATTTTCTATTTCTCTTGAATCAGTCTGTGTTCTAAGAATTTGTCAATTTCATCTGTTAACTAATTTATAAGCATATAATTATTCCCTTATAATCATTTTTATTTCCATAAGATTGGTATGTCCCTGTTTTGATACTGGTTTATAAAGAGTCTTATCATTTTTAATCTTGGTAAGTCTAGCCAAAGATTTGTCCATTTGGTTCATCTTTTCAAAGAAGCAACTTTTAGTTTTGTTGATTTTGTTGTCTTTCTCTATTGTTTTTCTCTTTCATTTATTTCTGCTCTGAACTTTATTTTTTTCCTTCTAACTAGTTGTGGGTTTAGTTTAGTTTTCTCTTTTTAGTTTTTTAGTCACAGGTTAAGGTATTGGTTTTTTTTTCTTCTTCTTTTATAATATGGCATCTACAATTATACTTTTCCCTCTTCTCACTGCTTTAGCTATCCCCCATAAATTTTAGTACGTTGTTTGCATTTTCATTCATCTCAAATTATGTTCTAAATTTTTTGTAATATCTTCTCTAACTCATTAGCTGTTTAGTAGTGCATTATCTAACTTACACATTATTTGTGAATTCCTAAATTTATTTTGTTATTAATTTCTAATTTCATTGCACTGTGGTCAGAGAACATACTTTGTATGATTTTAATTTATTTTAATTTATTCAGACTTATTTCCCTTTAGTGAACACCATTATACTGAATATCATGATGTCTTACATTAAACTTCCTGGCAGCATAGATATTTAATGTTTGTTGAACTAAATTACTAAAAAATTGTCCCAGGATATCAGGTCTTACATAGTATCTTATATAAATATGGCAACCAAAAAATATTTTTGAAAGATACGAAGATCTATACTATATACCTGTGTTACCCAAACTTAACTTATAATCAGAATCTTCTGGGGCATATTTTTGAACTTGTGACCATACTAATGGAGTCTACTTTGTGTGACTCCACCCTCAGACCTGTGGAATTAGAGCTCACCTCTACACATGCCACCAACAAATCAAGCAACTACCCATTTCCAATAAGAACACCACATTTTCCTTTTCATAAATATTGCCCTTAAAAGATCTGGAGTTATTTTTATTTCTAAATTGTACCAAATGATTTGTTAAATGTGTAAAACCTATAGAATGTGATTCAAATTTGTCACTGACACAGACTGAAGGTAGAATATTCTGGGCTGAAGCTTACCATCATAACATTAAAGAAATATTTCTGTAGGCCTTAAGAAAGTTTTAAACAAATACATGAAATTCTTCTTTCACAACTGAAAAGTAAGTGTGTCACCACTGCCTTTACTGTGTTAGTAAACAGAGAAATAATGATGGGAATACACAGAAGGAAAGAGAATTCTGTTTGGGACATACTTGTTAAATGAAGTAAATAGAGCCCAAATTCTCTAGGCAAATTCCAATTTCAAATATTCTTCCCATTGTCTCCCCATACCTTTGAAATGCCCTCAAGCTCCCAAAATTTTAAAGCTTGATTGTATCTCCTAGACCATGTCTTAATCAGTGGGTTGTCAGGGCATCTCTCCTGCTCCTCTATTTAGAAAACAGTGATCACTTTATTCAACCTATCTTCCACCTTGAGAGAAAACATTGATTCTGCTTTCTTTCATTTTTAACCTATATTTCAGAAAAGGCTTAAAAATATGTAAATAAAATAAAGGAAATGATAACGGAATGCAAAAGAAAGCTATTTAGAGTCACTAGAAACAATTTTGTTTCCTCCACTCCTACCTCTAAGATGATAGATAGGAAATTATTCCCAAAAAAGAAATATGACGGTAGGCTTATCAATACTGTGGAAAAGTTATCCTCAAGATTTTTCTGTCCTCAACTCAGATTCATATATGAGACACTTTCATGAGCATAGACACTGGTGTAATTGCTTCTGAGTTGAGCCTGAACATTATGCATAATTCTCCTCCATCACTTGCAGACATCACTAGTGATGATATCATATTTATGTGTCCAACATCCAGTTGAGAATTGCTGCAAAAGAAAGGAAAGGCCACTAGGATTTAGAGGCTGATATGTGACAGCCTCTTCCACATGTTACCCTATTTAAATTCGAACTTCTATAACTTACAATCACCATTAACCATAAAAGAGCTAAATTAGTTTTTATGCTACATTAAGTCCAGGATCATGTAACATATTTATCCACAATAAGAAGAGTAGATAAATGAAACACAAGTTTTACTTAACAGCTGAGTTTTGTGTTTTGCCAAGGGACTCCTTTCTGGTACCATCCTTATAGCTTTGTTATGTTTTTGTTTTTACTTTTTAATTTTGAAATAACGTAGAACTGACAGAAAATCTTACAGAACTATGACAAAGAACTCCTTAGTACCCTACCAAATTTTGCTATTTAGGTGTGACTATTTATCTCACTTGTTTTATCATTCTCTCTCTCTCTACCCCTAAATACTTCAGAGTATATTTTCTAAAAACATGAGGAAATTTAACATAATACAATACTATTTTCTAATTTTTAGTCTTTATTCATATTTCTCCAATTGTCCCAATAATTTCTTCTTTAGCACTTTTCTCTTGGTCCAGGATCTACTTTAGGATCCACTCTGCACTTAGTTTTCATAACTCTTTAGCCTCTTTTAAAGTGGAATGAATCCTTAGCCTATCTTTGACTTTCATGATGTTCACATTTTAGATTTTTTTTTTTTTTTGAAGGGGCAAGGAAGATGAAAATGTTTAGTTCTCCTCAATAACCTTTTAACATTGATTGATTCAACTTCTTTATTAAGTGCTTTATATCTCTAAGACCTCGCATCTACAGTAGAATCCAATACCAAGCAAAAGAAATGTTTAAAAACTGGTTACATTTATCAATTTTTTAAAAGTCCAGTGGTTTTAAGAATCAGGTTTACAAAAAGTTCTGCCTAAGGCTACACTGATTGGTGTTTTCTTTGTTGCCTGGAGACTAAACATATTGATCCAGTTTTCATTGTCTTATAATTAATGCAGAAGAAAGATGAAACTGAAAATATTACATGAACTCAAAGTATCCAGATTTCAAGGTCATCTGTTACTACATACTGACCAGAAAGAAAATTCGTAGGACTAAGAAGAACAAGAAAAAGAATCATCCTGCCCTATAAAATACTTTAAAGAAGCCAAAAGAAGGTCAAAACATTGAGCTAGCTTCTCAGTCTAACAGTACGAGCTCAATATAAATATTTATTGGATGGATGAAAGAATAATGAAAACTACTCAGAGAGAGCAACAAGGCTAAGTACTTTTAAATAAGACAAACAGAAATCTTGTACCTGTGGCAGACACTGTCAGTGTCCTTGTCCTGAAGGTCACATGCAGCTTTGGGGGACAATTTCCATACACACTGGTGACTTCCTCCTCAAGACCCTGTGTCTCACTGGGTAAGAGCTTTCTGTGCCTGCATGCAGGGCAGGCCAGAAAAACAGGGAAGTCAACACCCCCAGGGGCAAGCCCCAGCCAATGGGGGATGGGAGTTGGTGGATAAATATGCTAGCTCCCTTGTTTTCAGTAGGACAATGAAAAGGTGCCTTCTACAGAGTCTCTCAGAGTCATCAGCGGGATCAGCCTCAGTCACCCAGTGATAACCTGCTCATTAACACACCATTTTCCTCCTGTCTGTCTCTCACTTGTCAAGTTTGGGATCATTCTTCAAATAAACCACTGCAACAAAATCCTTGTCTCAGTGCCAAAAGTGGTCTGTGGCAGCAGGGGGTAAGATGGGGTTTAAGAACACATGAAACCAGGGAGGGAGACAAACTATAAGAGACTCTTAATCTCAGGAAACAAACTGAGGGCTGCTGGAGTGGAGGGGGGTGGGAAGGACGGGGTGGCTGGGTGATGGACATTGGGGAGGGTATGTACTATGGTGAGCACTGTGAATTGTGTAAGACTGATGAATCACAGACCTGTACCCCTGAAACAAATAATACATTATATGTTAAAACATTAAAAAAAAACCAAAACATGACTATCCAGCTGATAAAGACTATCCCATTCACATATGTGTTAGTGTTCCCCAGAGAAATAGAACAAATAGGAGATATATATATATAGAGAGAGAGAGAGAGAGAGAGAGAGATTTACTACAGAAATTGGCTCACACAGTTATGGAGGCAAGAAGTCCCATGATCTGCCCTTTGCAAGCAGAAGAGCCAGGAAAGTCAGTGTTATAATTTGTCCCAGTCAGAGGGCCTGAGAACTGGGAGAGCAGATGGTGTAACTCTCTGTCTGAGACTGAAGGCCTAGAAAGGGGACAGGGGACCCGGCATTAGTCCCAGGATCTATAGGCTAGAAAACTAGGAGTTTTAAATGTCCAAAGGCAGGAGAAGATAAATGTCTTAGCTCAAGAAGAGAGAGAGAATTCACCCTTCCTCCCCCTCTTTGTTTTATTCCAGCTCAGTGGATTAGATGATGCTCACCAACCTCCACATTGATGAGGGCAGATCTTTATTCAGTCTACTCATTCAAATACCAGTCTCTTCCAGAAACCCTCACAGACACTCCCCAAAACAGTGCTTTTACCAACTATCTAGATATGCCTTAGCCAAGTCAGGTTGACCCATGGAATGAACCATCACAAATGGTATGTGACGCTCATATAGACGCTGGCAAAAGGTGATGGCTCAGTTGCTAAAAATTTCACTGACGGTGACTTGGGGAGAAAGCCTTCACTAGTTCAGTGATTACACATTTTCATCATTTGAAAAGTATGTAGAAAGCAATGCGTATAAGACAATGGGATTGGCTGGTTACATCAGGATCCCTTGATCCCCTATAGAAGAATAAGGGTAATCAGTAGGAAAGCAAACACAGCCTAGGCTCAAACTCTGGAACTGAGAGTTAATGTTGCGGAACTTCAAAGAAGATTGTTCAGCCAAGGCAGGTTTGTTATACTAAGGTTAGGGCTCTGGTTGAGAAAACCTGGGACCCTAAACATACGATAGGATATTTGACTGAATATCCCTAGGATAAAGAAAAGAGCAACACTGGCTCTTTAAAGTCTCCTTAACCCTCAGAGTCTGCAGAGGCAGCCTGCCCTTCCCCATTAAAAGTTGGAAGCATTTCCAAGCAAGAAGATACTGAAGGATTCTCTCCCATCCAAGGGAACAGATGCCCCCGTCAGAAGCTACCTCTACTTCCTCTTCTGGCTTCCAGGCCAATAAACCGGGTTAAATTCCAACATAACCCATCTGGGGACATGATGGACTTGATAAAGAAGGAAACAGTTTATCCACCCCAAAACTGCAAGAATTAGTTAGCATGTACCAGCAGGAGAAAGGGGAGTACCGACTGGATTAGTTTCTTATGGTCTTGATCTAGGAGGTCAAACATAAACTGATTTGACTTAAGGGTACTATCCTGGGGTATAAGATTTACCTCCCTATCAAGGACACTCGGAGAGAGAGGAAACTCACTACAAAGATGACTCTCAGAATTCAGGAGAAAGCAATAAGGTAGATTCCTTGCAAGATAATACTTGTCTTTAAAATTCAAACCCCACCTTTCCTCAATTATTCTAGAACAATAGCTAGTGGCAAGCCTCATCATGACCTGAATGAGAATGTACAGTCCCTGCCATGGGAGGAAAGGGACCTGGCTGACATGTATCAAATGAACCAGGATAACATACATGGGAATAGACTTTGAGGGTGTTGGACTGAGGGGTTGAAGTATATGTGGAATAGGGGAGAACTGACTGGTATAGGGGCACTCTCCCATGACTCAGGATCTAAATCTTGGCAAGGAACACCTAGTTCCAGGCTCAATTACACTGCTTGAATTTCTTACAAGTAATATGAGGTAGAGATGCCAGAACTTCCTTGGCAGAGCTTGAGAAAGCTGCCAGAAGAATCAGAGAGTGGGCATGTAAGAATGGATTGATGTTAGAAGACCAGAGAACTCACTAGCTTAAAATATTTCCTGAGAGCACCCAAAGGGCACTTCCTTCATCAAAACAAGGTAGACTGTACCAGGGAAGAAAACATCACCATTGTTGAGACACCCAGAACATCTGTAGGCCAGGGCTATTGTTGTTATTGTCCTGGGCTCTCTGGTGGCAACAGGATGAGAAGATTCTGAAATATCAGAGATCTAGTGGAAGAATATAACCATCAGGGGCAAGGTAGACATAATTTCCATAGTGGAAAGCAACATCAGAATGTCAACTGAGGCCTTGATGTGCAGAGATCTATGGTGATGGCTAAAAAAGCACGAAGTGAGACAGATGGGCAGCCACTGAGAGTATTGCTTGACTTATGTAACCAAAAGAGATCAAAAGTGGGTGAGCAGAAAGCTTATGCAACCTGTAGTAGTGGAAAATCATGAACCCTCACCCAGTTTGTAGACCTGAGTCAGTGCTCAGGTCCAGAGCCCTTTGTCTCTTTGAGGAATGACTCTGCAACACCACCATTTAAGTATGTACAATAATTATACCCCAATATTTCCCAAAGAGCATTTGGAAGGTAACACCCAGATTTTTCAACGGCTATTATCTATAAAAACTGAACTGACACTAATAAGGGGCAAAATGCCATTATGTCACCCTGTTAGAGTGAGGCATATGGAGGCCAGGTGACAAAGGCCCAAGTACCTGACAGTGGATCCGATGAACCCACACACTCATCTTGTTCTTGGTCTCTGACTACCTGGTCCCTGAACGCAATCAAAATGGATATGATATCATGCTGGTGCCCTATACTGATGATATGAGGTTAATAGACATGGTGAGCAAGAAATGACAAATTTTCTTTTTTATGCCTGTGAAAGATATATTCATACCAGAGGTTGGGAGAGGGTTATTAATCCTCCCCAAACACCGAGGAGACTTTTATATCAGTGAAAGGGGTCCCATAATCTGAGGGCATGTTTGGGAAACCTCTTCTAAGGTGAAAGATAAGTTATTGCACCTTGTACTTCCTACCACTATGAAAGAGGCATGGTCCTTCATAGGCCTCTTTGGATTTTGGAGACAGCATCAGTCATATCTGGAAATACGGCTCCAACCCTTTTGAGAGGATGCCAGTTTTGAGTGGTGCCCAGAGCAATAAGGGGCTCTGCAAAACATTCAGGCTGGAATATAAACTCTCTTGCCACTCAGGCCACATGACCCAGCAGATCCCATGAGACAGAAGTAAGATAAGGATGCCATATGGAGCCCCCACCAAACCCCAGTGGAAACATCTCAGCACAGACCCTCTCAAAGTTCTCGAGCAAGTCCATGCGGTCTGCAGCAGATAAATGCTCTCCATTCAAAAACCAGCTTTAGGCATGCTGCTGGGTAGAATGAGTACCTGGCCATGGGACACCAGATGACTCGAAACCAGAGCTTTCCAATCAATTGACCTGGGCATTATCAGACTCATAAAGTCATAAATTTAGATATGCACAGAAGAAATCAGTTGTTAGATGAGAGAGGTATATTTGGGATCAAGTCCACAGGGCAGAAGTGTGAAACATAAACAGTTATCAGTGGCCTTGACCTACATGTTTCCTACCCAGTTGCATCAATGCTTCTCTCTCAGCTCACACCTACAGCATCGTTAGAGATTCCTTATTACCAGATCAGAGGAAGAGGAAAATACTCAGGCATGGTTCAAAGGCATCATGAGATGCCAGGGTAGCCTTGACAGGAGTGAGAGGAAATCTTCCCAGCATGCAGAGCTTCTAATGGTACATTGGGTCATCACCTTGGATGAAGGGAGAAATGGCCTGAGGAAAGGATAAATTCATGCGCATTTGCAAATGGATTGGTTGATTGGCCAGGGATCTGGAAAAAGCAAGATTAGAACACTGGAGACCAGAAAGTCTGGGGAAGAAGCCTGTGGATAGACCATTAGGAGCAGTCACAAAGTGCAGATTTTTCTTTCTCATGTCAGTGTCTACTAAGTGCCCATCCGCCTCAGAGGAGGTACAGAACAATTGGGTGGACAGGATGACTCACACAGTGGGTATCGGCCAGCTTCTTCCTTGGTCACCCCAGTGCTTGCACAATGAATAAGCCCATGAACAGAGTAGCTCTGGTGGCAGGGATAGTGACTACATTTAGTACCAACAGCACAGACTTCCTCTCACCAAAACTGATCTTCGTCCTGTCAGCAGCAGAAACTGGCCAGGGACCCCCATGAAGGAGACCAACAAGCTACAAGGCTGCAAGTTGATTATGTCAAATCCTTCCAACCTGAAAGGGGCAGCAATTCTTCCTTTTTGAGATTGATCATTTATTCTAGGAATAGGTTTGCCTTCCCAGAACACAGTGCCTCTGCCTAATGGAACATTGCCATGGCCTCTGGCTTAAAGATAACACCTTTCTGGATTGGGTGGTATTCATATTTGAAAATGTAATATGTATGTTGAGCCAAAGGCCATTATGTTGTACTGTCCTCAATAGCTAGAAGATAGGTGTGGAAACCAAAGGGAATTTTTTTTTTTCCCTTAACCATCAATTCCAGGGACCTACTTGGGAAATATATGTTTCTGGTCCCTGAAACACTACACTCTGACCAATTAGAGGTCCTGGTCCCTAGAGAAGGTTGGAATGAGAAGCCTCAACCAAAGCACACAGTAAAGTTTCCATCAAACCTAAAATTACATTTACCATTTGGTTAACTTGGGTTCCTCCTACCAGTAGACCAGTAGTGGGGAGAAAAGGAGTAATAGACTAAAAAGAGTAATTGACTCCAATCATCATGAGAGACTAAGGTTGCTGCTACAAAAAAGGGAGGGCAGGTAGGAGGATTCGCTCAGGCACTTAGTGCTTCCCTGCATGATGATCTCTATAGCAGCGATGGAATGACAAGGACCCAGTAACAAAGGACTCAGACCCCTCAGGGATGAAGATCTGAATCACTCCATTGAGCAAGCTCCCTAGGCCAACAAAAGTTCTGGCCGAAGGTGAACAAATCTAAAATGGCAGTAGAAGAGGGTGATAATGATTACCATTACAGTCCTGGGGGCAAACTGCCACTTATAGAATCAAATGAGTTTAATGGGGAACACAAGCAGATCTAGAAGATGCGGTCGGTGCTCCACCCACAACCCCTCAGCCCACCTCAAGTGAGATGCAGTTTCACTGCAACAATCCCTGCACGGGCCAATGACTCCCTAGCCCGAACATCGGGATATCTCTGGGGCAGGACCATGTTTTTGTGGCCCCAGGAGTGGACTCTGCCCATGCACGGAGCAGGCTGAAAGTGCCAGGGCATTAATATTCCCAGGGGCAGTCACCATCTGGTCAGGAGTGGGAGTTTCTGGATAAATACCCCAGCTTCCTTGGCCTTTGATGGGACATCTATAAGGTGTGTTCTACACATTGAGCTTGAGCCCTGGCTGTCCATGGTGGGGACTCACTCATTAATACATCTTCTAGGTTTTCTCTCTTCCCTGTCTCACTCCCTCACTATGCTTCCTGGCATCACCTCTCAAACTGCTTGTGCCCAAATGCTTGCCCTCAGGCTCTACTTTTGGTGGAACCTAAACTAAGATAGTACCTGAGTAAAATGAAATGGCAGAATTTGTAGAGTTGGTAATTAGGATCAGGAATAACTAGTATACTCTATTTGAAAGTTTTACTGAAACTACCCCCAGGTTTTAAATGTATTTATTTATAAAACATAAGATTAGAGGGAAAAGAGCTATGCTAGAACTTCTATTTGGGAGACAACAAATTAAAAAAAAAAACAATGAAATCCTTGAAATATTAGATAAAATATTAACAACATTCTTTTAAATGCATAAATAAATTCACAAGAAAATTCGAGAAAGACACAGGAACTGAAAACAAATGAAATCTGAAAACCTGAATAATAAGGAGGTAAAACTGGCTCTGGGATTAGAAAACCCAAGAGACTGAGAGCAGAGACAAATGCAAAACTTCTCTGAAGGGAACGATTCGCAATCCTGGCCATAAAAGCCCCACAGATACAGCCTTGTCAAAAATGAACTCATTAGCCAATATTTAAAAACCTCAAGCATAACAAGTCATCATGAAGAGGGAGACCTCAGGAAAGTTCAGATAATTGTTAGGTAAAGACTACAAAATATCTACGTTTAAAAGAAATAGGAGATGAATCAAAATCAAAGCATGGTCCAAGATACCATAATAATATTAGACATTTAAAATAGAACTTACAGAAATAAGCAATGTAGAAATGGATAAAATATTCAGAGGCTGGATTAAACAATAGACTAGCCATGGCTGACAAGAGGATTCACGACCTAGAATATAAATCTAAGGACATTAAAAACGAAGCCACTGGAGAGAAATAAAAAAGTTGGAAAATAGAAAACAGAACTTAAGAGATATAAAAGTGATCATGAGAAAATACAAGGTAGGTCCAGGAAAAGTTCCAGGAAGAAAGGGCAGGGAGGTCTGAGAAGAGGAAATATTGTGAAATGTTTTCAGAAAGTGATAAAGACAAAAGTCATCAGATTCAGAAGGATCATGAATAACAAAATAAATCCAAACCTAGGCAATTGCATAAAATTCACAAAGGATCAAAAAGCCAATTTGAGGGGAATAAAGGAGTATTTATAAAACAACAATTATACTGATAACAGACTTCTCAAAGCAATATTAAAAAGTAGAATGGGGGCAGTAATTTTATCCATAAACTGAAAGAAGTTGTCAACATGGATCTTTATACTCCACTAAATTATTGATCAAGAACAAGACCTTTTTTGATAAATGAATCTGAGCTTTCCACCAACAGACCCTCATTTCTAAAGGAGATAATTCAGGAAAAGAGAGACTGAACACAAAAGGGAGGAATGAAGTATAAGAAAGGAAGATGAGCAAAGAAACTGGTAAACATGTGGGAAAATATAAAAACCCTGGCCATATAAATCATGATTATAACATCAGGATCACTACTTTATGGATATAAACAAGAGAGAGCTAAAACACTAGATGACAGGGGCACCTGGGTGGCTCAGTCAGTTAAGCCACTGACTCTTGATTTCGGCTCAGGTGGGGATCTCAAGGTCATGGGATGGAGCCTGGCATTGGCTCCTTGCTCAGCAGAGAATCTGCTGGAGATTCTCTCCCTCTGCCCCTCCACCCACTCACTCTCGCTCTCGCTCTCGCTCGCTCTCTCTCTCAAATAAATAAATCTTTAAAGAAAAACACTAGATGACAAAAACAAGCATAACTAGGTGTAGGTAATAAAAACTAAACTGTTCTATGATCCATGTCATATTCAACATAATGTAAAGGATCCCCATCAACACAATAAGAAAAATGATGCAACCCATAGACAAACGGGCTTAATAGAAAAGATATAAGCAGATGCTTCACATTAAGAGGAGAGCCAAATGACCAGCAAATTTATGAAAAGGAGTGGCACTTTATTATTCACCAGTAAAATGCAAATTAAAGCCGAAATATAATACCACCAGAAAGTTAAGTGATAAGCATTAGTGAGGATGCGGACCACAGAGCTTTCATCCACTGCTTGTGGAAGTATAAATCAGTACCACCAATTTCCAAACCACTTTGGGAAACCACTTGGTAATATCTACTATAGTTATACATACTCAAATCCTGTGATCCCGCAATTCCACTCCTGGGTACATATTCAACAGAAATGTGTCCATATGTTACCAAACGATATGTACAAGAAGGTTCATAGAGTCAATCACCACAATCAGATCAAACTGGAAATAGTCCAAGAGTCCATAAATAATAGAATGCATAAATAAATTATGGCATATCCATATCGTGGAACACTATCCAACAATCAGAACAAAGGGGACAAGGCTCACAAACATAATGTTGACTGAAAAGTCGGGCACAAATACCTACCTGCTGGATAATTCCATTAATATAAAGTTCATAAGGAGGCAAAAGTTACTCTATACTTTTAGAAGTTATGTTTGTCATTATGCTTTGGATAAAAGGATGGTAGGAGGTATAAAGGAGCACAAAGTGGGCTTTGGGGATTTTGGTAACGTTCATATTATTTATCCAGGTGCTAGTTAAACAGTTTGTGAAAATTCACTGGGGCATATACTTATAAATTGTGCACTTTTCTTCATTATACTTCAATAAAAATGTATTTTTTTAAATTGCCTTAATAAACACCAGCAACAAAAAGTTAGAAAAGGTAGTATTTTAAAAGCTACCATTTACAAGTTTCCTAGGAGTGCATCATCCAAAATGTTAAGACCTTTGTGGAGAAAATAATAAATTTTTATTGAAAAACCTCAAAAATGACAGGAAAAATGGAGAGAAAAAAGTGTCATACGAAAAGTTAATGTCATAAGAATGTTGCTTGTTTCCGATGTTATATATAGTTAATGCATAATTCTAATCAAAATTCCAAACTTGTTGGGGGTGGTAGAGGACTTGAAAAGCTGATTCTAAAATTTAGGTAGAGGGTCGAAGAGCCAAAAATAGCCAAGTCAATTTTGAAGAACAAAGTGGGAGGGGTTTTTCATACCCGATTAAACTTCATATAAAGCTATGGTAGTCAAGAGAATGTAGTAACAACACAGGGGGACAAACAGACCAATTGGCCCATACCTAGGAAAAGGCCCTGGAACTGCATTGAAAGATCAATCACTAGTCTGTTCTAAACTAAATAAAAGATTCAAGGAATACATACACCAAATGTTATAATTCCTTGAATTAATAAAAATGTTTAATTAGCTAACCAACTATCTCAATAACTTCAAACAAGAGGGCTTCTATACCATACCTGTTGTCTGGCCTGTAAATGTCAATTGAAAACAGTATATTCTGGGGCACCTGGGTGGCTCAGTCAGTTAAGCATCTGCCTTAGGCTCAGGTCGTGATCCCAGGGTCCTGGGATCAAATCCTACATCGGGCTCCTTGCTCAGTGGGGAGCCTGCTTCTCCCTCTCCCTCTGCAGGTCCCCTTGCTTGTGCTCTCTCTCTCAAATAAATAATATCTTTAAAAAAAAAAAAAGAAAAGAAAACAGTATATTCTGAACCCATTTATTGAATACCTCACATGAGCCAGGATTTGTAGAAAACACTGAGGACAAAAAGAAACTTTGGATATGGTCCTTACCTTCGGGAAGCCCATGCAATGGCATACCACCTTACATCCTCATGGTTAACTAAAGACATTCTCTTTCTGCTCATGTAGATTGATCGCTTCAGGAAAACAAGGCACAGAGTAATTGAAAGGGGAAGTAGACCCATATCTTAAAGAAACTGCTCTCTCCATCCTACTTCTAATTTGCAAGCAAAAGAATTGCACCCCTTTAGGGAGGATCCTTCCAAACCCCCTAGGCTTCCCCAGTTTTCCTTCAGATACCTTTAACCACAGATGACTTCGAACCTCTGATGCCCATTCTTCCCGTAACATCTTCTCTGGATGGCTGCCCTGGATGCTGGCGATTTTTCCAGCTGTTAATGGATCATCCTGCAGGTTCAGCCATCTCCTCCTTCAAAGTCTCAGATCTCTTGTGAACCTTTCCCAACCATCTGCCCCATAGGACCAAAAGCACTTCAAATTATGAGAAGGGGAAGAGGGGGAGAGAGTGCCTGCAGATATGTTTGGAATAAAAACATTGGCCACTAGCAATCGGTTGGCAAAAGCAAATTCATTCCATCAGTGCCAAATAAAGACATTTTGATACGCGCTGTTGCCATCTGTTGAGCCGTCTTTATTTAAATTACTCTTCATTATGCAGAGGGGTGACCTTAGAGAACCTTAGAGGTCCCTTAGAGGGCCACTTCAGTTATTTTAATCTCTTCACCCTTTGGCACCCCCACAGCCCCCACTCCTCAGCACGTGTACGCCAACACACAGCTTCGGGAGGACTTACTATGCTAGAGAGGTCTCTCCACATTATGCTCTCATTTCAGCTAAAATAAAAATGAAATCACCCAGGATTCCGATTCAGTTGGCAAAATACTATGTGTACAAAAATATATATATAAAGAGGAACATGAACAAATTCAGAGAAGTAAAAAAACATCAGAGCTTTTCCTCTATTTGGATTTTACTTCCTATGGCTAAAAGCCTGAGATTGTCCCACTTTTAACTCTTTTATACTCTTTAACTTCAATATATTCTTTTTACCCCATCCCCAGTGTGTGTGTGTGTGTGTGTGTGTGTGTGCCTGGTGCATGCCTACTAACTACTTAGACCAGTATGCTCATATTTCACAACTTTATGATTCTTTTAATGAGCATTTACAGGTCTACTGAAATCCCAAGAGTCAAACTGTAGTAACAGCAAGTACATTCCCACAGTACATTGTTAGTTGGTGAAATACATATAAGAAGGGAATTCTGACTGTTGGACACTTCCTGGTAAAATCAAGAAGGTACCAGCATCCAAACTTGCAGAATAGGTGTCAACAGCTAGGAAGAAAGTTCTGGAGCCTGTAAAAGACTATTATATTAAGAAATGCTGAATTCTCATAAACTACTGGTGGGAGCGTAAATGGATACATCCATTTTGTAAACTGTTGGCATTATGTGTTAAAATATACAGCATTTCCACTCCTACATCTGTGCCAATGTATACAAACACATGGGTACCAAGAGATGTGAACCATACTGTTTACTGCAGCATTATTTGTAATGGAATAAAATGGAAACCATTCAATCATCCATCAACTGGAGAATGCATAAATAAAATAAAATGAGGTATAGTCATATAATGAATCTTAGCAATAAAAGTGAAAAAACCATGTTACATAAAACAAGGACGTAATGCTGAGCAAAGGAAGTTAGAAACGAAGGAATACATACTGAATGTTTCCATTTACATAAATACTGTGAATCCATCATGATAAACTAATGAAATGGGCAGTGGTGGAGCAGGGACAGTGTCTGGGAAGAAGTACCTGGTGCTTCTTGGGTGCTTAACAATGTTCTCTTTCTTGACTGGCTAGTGGTTTAAGGGATATTTGCTCTGGGATCATTCATTCAGCTGTTCATTTATGTAATAGGCAATGCTTCTTCAATAAAACGTTTTAAAAGAAGTAATGATACATCCCCAGTACTTTTGATGTGCAAAGGAGGCATTATGTGAAAAATACCAACAATTGAGTCAGAAAGAGATTCAGAAGAGTTGGACTCTGAAAGTGAAGTTTTTGGAGTATCTCAAGCAATTTATTTGGCTTATATGCTCCTCTTTATATAAGCACAAGAGGGATATATGCTTAAATTCTCTATGTAAATAATGCTTAAAGAGCTCTTTTAATAAACATCAATTTAAAATTCTAAGTAATAAGAAAGCAGAGTGGCACAGTTTAACTGACAGTTTTTATCCCTTAGTGGTACATAAAATAATGGTGCCTTTTACAATCAATGGCTACTAGGATAGGGTAAAATATATTATAAAGGTGATTGTCTAGAAATTGAATTTGTCCAATCACAAGGATTTGAATACAGTGAAATTAGGGAGTTGGCACAAGCATAAAGAAATGTGTAAGCAGTTCACAGGCCACGTACTTGTGAAGCTGAGTCAATGTTAGCCGTAAATAATGTAATCCCAGCACGTCTTCACTTATATGGTGATTCAGGAAAATGACAGTTAAGCATAAAGTCCAAGCAGAGAGAATAAGAGTTTAGAAGATGGACTGAATAAGAGCTGCATATCTGCTGTTGGTTCTTCATTTCAATTTAGCCTGGGGGAGTTGTTCACCTCAAGGCTACCCATTTGGGCTCCTTGCAAGTACTAGTTATAAGTATCAACCAAGTATCTGTATATTCCTAACTCGCACTAGTACTTTGTTTCTAAGTTATTTGTGCACCTGTATTCTCTCCCCTACCTGACCGTGAACAGGGATGGTCATATTTCTCTTGCATCTTCGATGGCACCCAGCGAGTGCTGAAAATACAACAGGCAGTCAAGAAATACCCCCAAGGAAACATTTCTGCCTTAAAACTCCTAAATTCAAATGAGTACGATCCAAATGGTTTTTGCCAAAGATATCAAGAGGAAGCTAAAGAGCTCCTATTTTTAATTCACCTTCATTGATCCTAAGCACCATAATTATATTCCTGTAATGTCTAGCTGAAATTTACCTTCCCAGTTTATCGTATAGGTATGGCTGGGACGAAGGCGCAGCTTTAATGCATAGTTCAGGGACTCTTGGCCTCAAGTGCTCATGTAGTAGGATAGGACTCCCAGTCTCTTACCAAGCCCCCACCTCCACACCAGTGTTTCTGGACACTTGCAGTAGGTGGCTCACCTACACTCAGTAACAAATCCAGTCTCCCTGACTACTACTGCCTCTCGTTTTTTCTATCCTGGGGCATCTTCCAGCCAACACTGTGTGCACCGGGTGCTCCGTGCCCTCTCACAGAAGGGATACCTATGTTTCAGAGTGTTCTCTTGGAAAGAAGGCAGGTCATCTCGGTCATATTCTGTTAAAGAACTATACAGGCCAAGTGCCAGTGCACTAAAATCTCAGAATTTAGAGAAACAGCCCTTTCAATCTTACTCTGCCCACCCCCCTCACAATAGTATCTGGGTATCCTTCATAAGTCCTGGCCTTAGAGACGAAGCCCAAAAATGCACTCAGAGATGTCATGAAAATTGCCTCTCCCTTTGGACTTGATAGGGTCCCTGGAAAAAATTCTTTTCAGAACTTTTTTTTTTTTTTTTTTTTTTTAAAAACTCACTTTATATTCATTGCTTTCCTTGTCGGAACTTTTTAACAAAGATTTTCTTTAGTATCACCGAACCGTCAACTAAGTCATGTACAGGCCACATTTAGGCAACAGGCTTGAGCCATGGAAAACTGAGTAAGGTAAAGGGGTCCACGGTGACCACCGGGCTGAGAGCAAACAGGTCCGTTAGGCTACCCACCTCAAAAGAGCCATAAGCCCTAGCTGACCACTGGGCTGCTTACAACCGGGCGCAGGTACCAAGAAAGGAAAATTCCATACATTCCCATACCTCCTCACTTCCCCCTCTTACTACAGCACCCTGCTCCCCACCCCCGCCACCTCCTGGCAGACAGTCTCTCCTCCGCTGCCCTGCCCAATACTCCCTTGCAGCATTTTCAGTAAACTTCTGTCTCCTTTGTTCTGCCTTGGGTGAGTTCTTTCACCACCCCCAACGCTGGCCTCCACCCCATCGGGTCACCCCACAAATCAGCTGAAGCAGTAATCCTTAAATATACAGCTGGATGGGGCAACTTGACTTTAAGTTAGCAATTTCAATTTGAGTGTTTCACTTGAAGTACAAAAACAACGTGTGTTTCTATGTGTTTGGAGGCCTGGCAGGTTACCTGTGCTGGGGTGTGGCCCAGCCTGTGAAAGCCCGTAGACTCAAGCTGAGTCGGAACTGGCCCCTGATAGAGACCCGGAAGCCCATTTTACTGCACAGTGGGGAGCATCAGGGCTAGGCTGCTCCTGCTAAGGCACCGGGGAGCCTTTTGCTTGGGTTTTGCTCGTGCCTTCTAAGTTTCTGCTCTCTGCGTAAACGCCCACTCGTTTGGACCTGCATGTAGTTTCTTTTCTTCTACCAAAAAAGTCAGCGCTTATTCAGAGTTATACCCCATTCCTTACTGGCTCTATCTTCTTTGCCTGACCTCTCCAGAAGGCTCCTCAGCCCCCGTAGAAAGAGACTTCGCTCAGTAAGCCATCACGTAGTTTGGCAGGCACGCCCAGGCATGACAGAAGTCAGGAGTGGACATGGTTTATACCAAAGCTATGATCCTCTCCTCAGTGAGTCAAGACGCCATATAGAAGGGCACTTCCAGTAGGTGGTTATTTCAACTAGCTGATTTCCTATCGACTATTATATTCAAAAATGCACTTCAAAGACATCATTCAGTGTTAGAAATGCATTAAGAAGTCAAAGGTATCACAAATGCCAGAGAAGTAAGTATTATAAGTAGGACAGTTTCTCTGATAATCTGGGGATTATTCTATGACAATATAGCTTTCTGCCTCATTTTGGGCAACGCGTATTTTTCAGGGAAAGAAATTAATATCTGCTGTTGGCAATATTCCATGATAGAGACTTGCAATGGATAAACACTATTATTTATGTGGCTTTCAAGTTGCATACTTATATTCACATCGTGAGTTAAATACGGTTTTTGAATTGAGGCACATAATGGCTTAGATGAATGTAGACTGTGTTGAAACCATGAAAAGCTGAAGAAGGCAGATTGAAGCAGTATTCACAGAGTCGTGTACATAAAGCCGCCTGCACCATCCTTATGTTTAATATCGTTTACTGTTCTAGAACGATAGTCAATCGCCATGTGTTTCAGCGGGTTAAAGTATTATAGCAGATTTTACAATAAATCTACCAACACCATTAGCCAAGAAATTAAGCAGTAATTAGATATGGTAAGTATACAAAGGAGGGCTGTTCTGAAATTTGGCCCTCAGCGACTGGAGTTTTTTATTTTGTTTTTAAATTGGATTTCTTAAGCCCCAGTCAAATGAGTTGACCCTCTGACCCCCTCTACTGGAAGCGATTGGCACTTTTAGATCAACAGTGGCCTGAAATACGGATAAAAAAATCCCGTTGCTGAGGCATGATAAATTATTTTGAGAATTCCAATATTCTCCTCTTGCTTCCAACTGTAATTTGCTGACACTTGTTATCTTGATTTAATAATTTCTTCATAAACTCTGGGAAAGCATTGAACAATTCATCTCTGGCTTACAATTCTTTTTTTTTTTTTTTTTAAAGATTTTATTTATTTATTTTGAGAGAGAGAGAATGAGAGAGAACACATGAGAGGGGATAGGGTCAGAGGGCAAAGCAGACTCCCTGCCGAGCAGGGAGCCCGATGCGGGACTCGATCCAGGGACTCCAGGATCATGACCTGAGCCGAAGGCAGTCGCTTAACCAACTGAGCCACCCAGGCGCCCTCTGGCTTACAATTCTTATTAAAACTACATACTGAAGAAAAGATAAAAATTTTTAACTCTGATTAGATGAGTACACTAAGAATTTACTTACTTTCTTTGGTTACTATAGTAGCTCAACAAGATACCATGTTATGATTCATTCGTTTTAACAGACTTCACCTAAGGAACTCCAACAGCTTTGTAGATTTATCTAACTAAGTGCACCATTTCTCTTCTGCCTTCTGGCCCCTCTGCCTCCCACTTCCCCATTCTGCCCTCACCCCACCCTCCTACCTCTGCCACCCCCAAGGTCAGTTTCTATGCACCTTTCCAGGCAGGGACCACCACTCTAAATCACTTCTAAATCAAGTGGAAAGCACAGGTTAACATCTTTACTAAATGCGTCAGAGAGTAGAGAAAAAAACCCCAGCACCAAACCGTAAACGGGTTAGTTGGGTTTACAGATTGTAACCTTCTTAGGGCATTTCGGGTAATTCTATGAAAATGTTATATAAAGAAAAGGTGATACAGGACTAAGACCTCCATTTTTATCACTTCATTTCAAACAAGCCCCTGTGACAGTCCATGGCCTACAACTGCCATACCAGACCTATGAGTAAGGACGAACGTAGAGCTTTGCTCAATCACCAACTCCTCTTTTATGGCACTTTTGGCATCTTCTTGACCTTGTGCTGCACACAGCCAGCCTCCCTGCTTCAGACCAGTTGGGGTGTAAGCATGAGGCCATAGCAATGCAGACTCAGAAGCCTACACAATGAGTTGCTCCTTTATCCAGCATATCGAGCAGGATGTCTACTCAAAAGTACGCCCCAGGGCACCTGGGTGACTCAACACGTCCGCCTTTGGCTCAGGTCAAGATCTCAGAATCCTGGGATTGAGCCCCGTGTCAGGCTCCCTGCTCAGTGGGGAGTCTGCTTCTCCCTCTCCCTGTGCCTGCCGCTCCCCCTGCTCATGCTCTCTCTATCAAATAAATAAATAAAATATTTTAAAAAAACAAAAACAAAATACGCCTCTTCTAATTCCCACCCCCCCCCCCGCCCAGATCACTGCCAAGTACTCTGGCTTTGATTAATCATTGTATGTACAGTGTCTTCATTACTAAAATTTTTTTTTAAAGATTAGGTTATATGATATAGAATTAAAGTAATGAGATTAACCTACCCAGGTGGCTTTAGTGGAATTAGCTCTGTTACTTAACAGTCATATATTTTTTTGACTGATCTCAAATTATCTAGTTTAAACCCTTAATGCTTTGGATGAGCAGGATGGCTCAAAGACTTTAAAGTGTTCCTTATAAAAGACAATTGGGATTCTGGAAAAGGCTATGCATGCTACATTCATATTTAAAATGTCCCAGAAAAAGGCAACAAACAGTTTAATGCTAAGATGCAGCTTAAAGCAACTCTGAAAATGTCAAGACTTTGTAACTATTACTTGCACCTAGTTAGAAAGACATTAATTTCTGATGATTTCTATTAGAGGTTAGAATAAGAAACTTAATAAAAATGGAGACCTCGGGTGCCTGGGTGGCTCAGTTGGTTAAGCGACTGCCTTCGGCTCAGGTCACGATCCTGGAGTCCCGGGATCGAGTCCCGCATCGGGCTCCCTGCTCAGTAGGGAGTCTGCTTCTCCCTCTGACCCTCTTCCCTCTCGTGCTCTCTGTCTCTCATTCTCTCTCAAATAAATAAATAAAAATCTTTAAAAAAAAAAAAAAATGGAGACCTCATTTTTTTTTTTTTTTTTTTTTTTGAGGATATAGTTCCTTATTCTCATGGTGAAAATCCATGTCTGGTCCATGGTAAAGGCTTTATGTAATAAAAAGTATTCCTTTGTGGGCATCACTGCCATCTCTCAGCAGCCCCCCTGAGCAGTAAGCACCTAAAGGTCACCCATTCCTCTGAAGACCTGCTCCTAAACTAATTCAATTCATGGAAATCCATTCTCCACATTACAGTCAGAACTGCCTCTCCAAAATGCAACTTGGTCCTGTCAGTCCCTGTGGAATTCCTTCAGTGGCTACCTCTTGTCCATACCTACCTTGTTCACCTAAATTTTTCATACCTTGTGGTGTTTCTCACACATAATGTCGGATGGATGCCGGGATGGGAAGATGGATGGAAGAATGGATGGATGGACAGGAGGAGAGATGGGGAGGTGAAAGAGAGGGTAGTGTCAACCAGCAGACCTCCAGCTTCACGCGGGCTTTGGCCGCAGCTGTTATGGAGCCTCCCCCAACTCCCTGCGAAAACGAGAGTAAAGAAAGAAAAAGACGGAAACTCACAACACCACAAACTAATATTTAGAAGCAGTCTAATTGTGTTCAGAAATGTATACCCAAGTTTTCTTCCTAACAGGATTAGACTTCACCTCCTGGAAGAGTCCACTTGAGCAAAAACATCCCTACTAAATCAAAGTCCGTGAACAAGCTATTCAGCTCAAGTTCAGTGGGAAGAATTGCAGGGAGAAATAAATTAACAAAGATAAGAGCAGATTTGGATTGGTTAGCCTAAAGCCAGCAGACTAACTAAACTGTATATTAATAAATCCAAGAGTTGGTTCTCTGAAAGACTGATAAAAGAATTATAACTTGATGGTACTGATCATGAAATTGGAAACAAACTAAGTGTCCATCAACATCGGAATGAATAAATAAATCATGTTTTCTGCATACAATTGGATACTAGACAGCAATAAACCTGAAAAGTCTACAGCTGCATATAGCAACACACTTGAATCTCAAAAATACAATGCTAGGCAAAGGACTCCACACAAAAAAAAAAAAAGAATGTATACTAAATGGTTCCATATACAAGAACCTCAAAAACAGGCAAAATAATCTGTGGTGTTAGTAATCAGAATACTGATTACCTTTGGGGAGAATGGTTAACTTTCATTGCTGTGTGTATCTCTATAGGGAGGTTCTTGAAATGCTGGTGATATTCTATGTCTTGGCCTAGGTGGTTACATGGGTATGTTCAGTTTGCTTTAATTCATCAAGTGATATGCTCTGATTTATATACTTCTCAATATATGTGTTATATTTCAATTAAAACATGTTTTAAGGTAATCAAGAACAGAAAACCTTTTAAGGACAAAATATATTTAATGAAGAGGAAAATGTCAAAATATTAGTAATGTAAATAGCTAACGTACTTACTATATGCATAACATTATGCTAAGCACCTTGTAACATATTTACCACACAGCAGACCTATGAGAAACCCACTTATTAGCCCTATTCTACAAGTGAGGCAAATGATTCTTGGAATAGACTCGTAACTGCTAGACATCACACGGCTCAAAACCCATGTCCTTAAACACTGTTTTACACTACTTCAGAAAAATCCAATTCCCAGGACACAAACAAGTTCATAGTTACCACACGCTGTGTAAGTTGTTCTAGACAATAGTTTTCAAACTTTTGGATTTCACAAAACATGAAAGCTAAAGGAAAAGTTGGAGAGGCCAACATGGAATTACCAGGTTTCCATTTTTTGTAGCAGAAACATGCTTTTTTATTACCACTTATCATCATGATCATTTTGTAAGAGAATAAAAATTCTAGAATTGATAATATAACATTGTATGTCAACTATACTTCAATTAAAAAAACTCTAACACTGAGAACATAAGAAATACATAATCTCAGGATTAAGGACTATCCTTTAAATTAAATCAAATTAGATTTTTAAACCCATTATATTTTTCTTATTTTTCTTATACCAGGGACTTATGAGAACTTTTCTATGGATCAGCATTTGGAATACACTATTGTTTATTGGGGTTTGGGGATGGGGGGATATCCCAACACATTTTATGATAACCTTAATATCCTAATCTGAGAAAAATAAAATAGACCAATATAACAAATGAAAGCAGACACAAGTTCTAAATGAACAATTAAGCAGATAGAATTCAGACTTAGGTTAAAATAATAATAAACATTTATTATTTCAGGAATTTCAGGTTTATTTCAAGAATGGAAGATAGTTTCATCCCAGAAATTCAATCAATATAATTAGCCAATAATATGTTTGCATCAGCCAACCACTGCTACAATAATGCTGAATAACAGACCATTATAAAATCTCAGCAGCATGCAGTAATAAGCTTTGTTTGTGTGTCAGTGGGAGAGCTAGAAGTTGGCTCATCTAGGCTAGCCTCAGCGATAGAAGCTCTGCTCCCATGTCCCTTATCTTCTTTGGACCAGTGGACTAGCAAAGGCATATGCTAGTCTTAATATAATCATCTCAATAAATACAAAATATACATTTGAAGGAAAAAGTCCATCTCTTTTAGCAAACTAACTTAAGATATTTTTTCCATTACAATAAAGAAAGCCTATCTTGATTTTAGCCATTATCACACTCAGTTCTAAGATACTAGATCATTATATTTTCATTAAAGTCAAAAACAATAAAAAATACAAGTTATCCCTTACTCAACACTGAAAACACCAGCCACCTCAATAAGAAAAGTAAAAGAAAAAGAGATCTAAATATAGTCCACATTTTTTTTTGACTCTGGGGTTGGTTGTGTTCCAGAATTTAGAAGTTTTCATATTTTAGAAAAGTGAATTTACTACGTATCATGTAATAACAGAAGCGGATGCAGATTTCTATAATCAACAATATTTCCATAATAAAATGTATGAATATTAATAGGAAATGTAATCATAGAGACTACAAGCTGTCTCACATCCCTGTCAGTCAGACTTTAGTTCCAAACTTACAAGCTTGCCATTTTCAAAGTGAATTGCAGATAAGAGATTATGAACCATGATTAAAGAAGAAATCAAATTTTGATTACCAGTAGATTGCCTGCCTACAAAACCCCAGAGAATTAACAAGAAAATTATAATAGGAACTTATAAAGGTGATCACCTAGTAAAGACATCAAGTGCTTTTGTATATGCCAACAAAACTCAGAAAACATAAAGCAAAAGATAGTTTTTGTAATAGAAACAAGACCTTACAAAGCAATGAGCCCAACAGAAGAGTATAGTTATTTTTTTGAAGCAAACTTCAAGACTTTACCAAAGCACATTAAATAAACTAAAAATAATTGTAAACAAATCCAATTTAATTTGATGGGAAGATATATGGTAGAGTTGTCAAGTCTTTCAGATTAAAATTATTAAAATGTATATGTTCAATGATATTCTCAATTTCCTACTAAGGAATTTTTTTGGAATTTCATAAAAATAATTACAAATTTCATCTGGAAAATAAACAAGAATAACTAACTAGATTTCAAAAAAAAAGGAATAGTGGAGGGACTTCCATCAACAAATAATATTAGTTCACAAGAATATTTACTACAAAGCTATAATAAAAAACAATACTAATAATGTAGAAATAAAATGATAGAAATATATATTTCTTTGTAGCTCACAATAGAGTCACTTTTGGAATGCTCAAAAATCCACCACAAATGTAATGGATAAGCTTGAGGATTGTTTTAATTCTGTGACTTTTGCCAAGAATATTTCACTTTCTAGACCTAAGTTACTACAGGTTGTCAGTCCTTTCAACCTATAATTTTTATCTTTATCTTAACTCAAATTATAGTCACCACCAAATTTCCTTTTTATTTTTTCTCCTGAGAAATTTTGAATTTTATGATATTTTCAAAAAGTTTTGAAATCAATGTCTAGATAACAAAATGGTAATGTGTCATTTTTTGCACTTTTATTCTAGACTTGTCTATCTAAAATGTTGCTGACAATAATAAATCATGCAGAAAAGAAAATATCTCCTTATATGAGATTTTTTTTGTGATACATTCCCTTCAAGAGTAAAAAATAAAGGTATTATGAATGTCTCTTCCAGATTTTGGAAAAATCAATTGGACCTAAGGTCATGACCACTTGCCTGCCCTACGGCCTTGGTAACGGCTACATTTGTCAATGGTTAAACCTCAGTTATAGGTAATGTTTGTTATCTATTCTCATTCTACCTTTTAAGGATTTCTCTCTTGATATAAAGTCAAAATTCAGCTACTAGAAGAACTTTACCATTTTGCGTCACAGATTGACAAAGCTCCATTTCCATCCTTGTTCCAAATAGTTGAAAAGATAGAGAAACCTCACAATGGGGTGGGACATTGGCAAGGCTTTTAAGAAATTCACATCTCTTTTGAGATCCCAAGTTCTCCACTCAACGTTTTGCTGCAGGCTAGGCGCCAAACTGCTCAGGTGGATCTGAGCATCTACCAGACCCCTACGTGCAGTCCACTCACTGAAGTACATGGAGATGGTCAGGCATTTCAACTTTAAAAAACAATCCATACACAATTTTCCATCTGTGCTACAAAACATGATTTGTATAATGAAAATAAGTGACATCATGCAAAAGGTATAAAATTTGTGAAACAAGATGGTTTTCTTTTAAGTAGGGTTTGTTTGTGTTGGAACTGGAATTCAAAATACCCTGATAATGTTGGGCCACGGACCAAGTAATGAAAGAAACCAAATCAAGATAAATTCTGGCCAGTAGGATAAAAACTGAACTAGTGTAGGACAAGGAAGATGTGTTTTATGAGCGGTAATGTGGCGAAAATAGATGGCTGGGTTTGAGTCAGTGGTAATCTCAGCATGTGTCAACAGCAATATGACCTTGTAAGAGGGCAGACACGTGGTCTGATCCCAGCAAGGAAATGGTCTTGGGCCCTGGATCTCCCGCATTATAAGGGATAGAGGTCAACTCAAATGTGTGCAGAAGAATTGAAGCAGGATGGAAACCCGACCTCAAACTGTATCATCTGAGAAAAATCCAGTAAACAAGTGATCTAGTAGAGAAGTCCAAATGGGAACATGAACATTGCCCTCCCACACATGGTGGCTCTGTTCTGCATGCTGCAAAGGCTGACAGGGAGACTGATGGCGACTCAGTGTAAGGAAATACTTCATCATTTTCAAAATAGCCCAACGATGGAAACGTGGCCTTAGGAGTTTCATATCACTAGAGAAGCACAAACACAGCTGGGGGAAGATATCACTTCACAGGCCTTTTATAGGAATCAATGGGGAATTTGGACTAAATGACCTCTATCATCTCTCCCAACCCAGATTTTGTGATTCCTTTACTCTAAAACAAGTATTTAAAAGCAGCAGAGGGGCGCCTGGGTGGCTCAGTTGGTTAAGCATCTGACTCTTGATCTTAGCTCAGGTCTGGATCTCAGAGTCTTGAGTTCAAGCCCCACATTGGGCTCCACGCTGGGCCTGGAGCCTACTTAAAAAAAAAAAAAAAAGCAGCAGAACCTGAAGGCACATCTGATATCTTAACTCCTTTCAATCACCCTGATTAACGTAAATTCTCCATTAATTGTGGCATAACATGGCATAGACAAAAAGCTAGCCAGCAATGAAGCCAGACAGGGTTCAAATATTGGCTCTACTACTTGCTGACTCAGTAGATGTGAATTAATTCTCTGGGAGCCTCAGTTTCCTGTAAAATGGGTATAAAACATGCACCTTGTGGGTAGTGTACACAAGGGGTCTAGCTCCAAAGAGATTCTCAATCCATAGCAGATATTGTCAGTATTACCACAGAGAAAGTCTGAAAATGATACTCCAGTTACAATAATGCAATATGGATTTAGCACAACTTGATAAAATGTACTGCCTTCAATTAAAAAAACCACTGACCAAATCAAGTAAGGGATGAAAAGGATTAAAATGATAACCTCATCTTTAAGGAACTGTACCAAACTTCTTTCGTCACAAGTGTAGACTCCTTCTAACTTTTGCATCTTTCAAAATTGCTTAAACACCTGTTTGTTTAAATCCTACAGAGGAGAGTATAAATTGATATCTTCCAGCTGGAAATAAACACAGCTTGACCAGTGGTGTGCAGAACCACAAGGGGTGGGTGGGCTGAGAAATGACAAAATGGTCTCAGAGGGCAGCTTCTTCTTCCATTCATTTCAGTCTCAACTAAGGGGAGGACTGATTTCTCAGCAGGAGGTACATTGTTTTACTTTCTGTAAGTTTGTTTTTTGTTTTTTTTTTATCATGAAGTTCCTGGTGAAGAAATGTTTAAGAAAATCGAAATGTCCCAGAAGTTTAATTTTGCTTTTGTTTCCCTTGCCAAAGGAGACGTATCTAGAATTACCATATGATCCACTATTTCACTAATTCCACTACTGGGTATTTACCCAAAGGAAATGAAAACACTAATTTTAAAAGATCCATGCACCCCTATATTTATTGCAGCATTATCTGCAATAGTCAAGGTATGGAAGCAACCCAAGTGTCCCTCAATAGATGAACGGATAAAGAAGATGTAGTCTATATATACAAAGGAATATTACTCAGCCATAAAAAAGAATGAAATCTTGCCATTTGCAACAACATGGATGGATCTAGAGAGTATAATACTAAGTGAAATAAATCAGAGAAAGACAAATGCCATATGATTTCACCCATATGTGGAATTTAAGAAACAAACCAAAGAAAAAAAGAGACAAACAAAAAGACATACCCATAAATACAGAGAACAAACCGACGGCTACCAGAGGCGGGGGGATAGGGGGACTGAGGAAATAGGTGAAGGGGATTAAGAGTACACTTATGATGAGCACTAATGTATAGAATTGAATTTTTATGTTGTATACCTAAAACTAATATAAAACTATGTTAATTATGCTTGAATAAAAAATTTTTTTAATTAAAAATTCCAAATGTTGCTATATTTCTTTCAGGGAAATAAGAAAAAGAGAAGGTGTGAGCATAATTTTTATTATTTGTGTTTACCAAACTCTGGTTGAAAGTAGCCATCTTGGTAATACAATATGTAAATATAGAGATTTCCTAAAATTTTCCAAGATCAGTTCTTTAAGTTCAACTGCAAGTATACAGAGCTGCATGGTATAATGGGAGGACCTGTAGGCTCCACCTTAAAGACACCTAGGTTCTGGCTGACCTTGATTTGGGAGTCATCCCCTTTTCAAACATAAATAAATCATGTTACTTTTCTACTCAAAATCCTGCCGAGCCTAAAAGCCCAGAATTGTTACCATGTCCACCAGGGCCTGTGTGATGTGACTCTTCCCTTGCTATTGTCAGATCACATTCCCTGCCACTCTTTCCTCCCTCTATCCATTTCCTTTGAGTGTGAGTCCACCTCAGGGCCTTTGCACTTGCTTCTCTTTGCAGTACCTAGCACATGATGGACACACAATCAATATTCATTGAATGAATGAATTAAAGAATAACCCTGGACAAGACACATAATCCTACCTGTGTTCCAATCTGTAAATTTTCTAGAATATCTTTAACTTTTTCTCACGCTGTAATATCCTATGATTCTTCAGTTTCCTAAGCCAGTGTTCTCCATCATTTTTTAGGAAAAGGAAAGAAAAAGTTCTTAGCAAAGACTGGGTGGCTTATAAACAACAGAAATTTACTTCTCAGAGTTCTGGAAGCTGGGAAGTCCGAGATCAAGGCACCAGCAGATTCCATGTCCAGTGACGTCCCCTTCCCAGTTCAGAGATGACATATTTCTGCTGTAACTCACATGGCAGAGAGGGTGAGGGAGCTCTCCAGGACCTCTCTTACAAGGGCATTAATCCCACTCATGAGGGCTCTGCTCTCATGACCTACTCACCTCCCAAGACCCCGCCTCCTAATGCCACAACACCAGGGAAGGGGGAGGGATTTCAACATACGAATTTTGAGGGGACACAGACATTCAGTTTCAACAAAATGGAGCAAGAGGCAGCTCATTCCTTTGATGTCACAAAAAGAATTCAGGACTTGGTTACTTGAAATATGGGATAATGCACAACCTTATTTCTGCAGCCAGCCAGCCAAAAGAGGGTTCTCAAAACGTCGGACCAAGTCGGATTGTCCTCGGCTTGCGAAACCTTCCTTACCCTGGGTCACCGTTGTCATCATGTGCCCTCAATTACAACATACCCTGATTTCCCTAGTATGTTGAATAACTTTAAACATTGGCCTTCCACAAATGGTTAGGGGTACACCCACCCCTATCTCAGAGATGACAAACCTAGGAGCAGCCAGCATAAAAAATCTGACCACGAAAATTCTTTCTCTCTCTCGTGTACAAAACTGTAATTCCAGAGCCTAGAACACAGCAGCATATAAAGTATTTACTGCGCAGTGGTAGAGCGAGGGTCGAAAGCCCTGCGATCCTGGGTTAAAGCCGGTTCTTTTTTTGTTTTGTTTTTTTTTTGTTTTTCCACTCTGCCCTGTGGCCTCCCAGTACGCACTTGGTCAGGAAGGTCAGAGACAATTCACGTGAGGCAGGAGGGCCCCAGGCTTCTGAAGGCTCCTTCATCGATTGCCTCTAGGGCTCAGTTGGAGCCAGAAAATGTTTATCTGCCTGGACTCAAGAAATGGGAGAGCACAGTTTTAAAAAGACAAACAAACAAACAAGACAAAGCACAGCAGCCTGAGTGCTCCGGGATTCGAGTTTCAAATCCTGCCTCTGACTCTTAACCACCCAGCACTTAGGCTCCCGGAAGGTCAGTTTTCTTATCTACACAATGGTGTGATCGGTCCCTTCCCCGGAGGGTTCCTGAGAGCCGGGGCCGGGGCACGACCTACTACCTGGCGCTTAGTAGGCCCGCAGGTTTGGCATTCATTCTAAAACGCTAACGAAGAGGCCTGATGTCTGTGGATCTCACGGCCCATCTGCTGTGTCGGCCGGGCTCACTCAGGAGGCGTGTTACCGCTAGAGGCCAGCGAGCTAGCGGGAAACGGCCCGCAACCCGGCCGCCTGCCGGAGCCCGAGCCCGAGCCCGAGCCGGAGCCCGAGCCGGTGGCCTCCCCCTACTGGCGGACTTGTTGAACTGCATGTGTGATCATCACGCGGGGCTGTGCGAGAGCCTTCCAGGGACCAGCGGTCCTCTGGGGATCTCGAAGCGGACCGAGGCTGCAAGGAAAGAATTCTATCTCATGCTGTGATTAGGTGGCCGGCAGCATGAGTATTTGCAAGGGTATCTCATCAGCCTTGCACCAGCCACAGAGAGACAACAATCCCCCCCTGCAGTTCCTAACAACACTGGGTTCTAGGCTTGAATCACAACGATCAGAGATCTCTCTCAGTGTTTTTATTAATCCACTGAGATGGAAACTTCCGGCAGCCTCACTGTGTAAGTTTAGCAGGAGAGTTAAGTTTTATTTGCCTTGCTCATGGAAAGGATATTTATTTTTATTTATTTTTTAAGATTTATTTATTTGAGAGAGAAAGAGAGTGGGGAGGGGGGGAGGGGCAGAGAGCGAGGGAGAGAGAATCCCAAGCAGACTCTGAGCCCCTGAGAGAACATAAACTGAGCCGAAAGCAACAGTGGGACACTCAACCGAATGCGCCACCCAGGCACCCCAAAGATACTTATGCGCATATGTCATATACAGGCTTGTCCCCTGTTCCTTTCCTGACACTTGTCTAAAGGGAGGTGAAATCTCTTGGAGGTATCCGGGCAGGCATTACCAGGAAAGGAAGTCAGAAATGAGAACTTGAGGTCCATCCCCTGTGTATGTCCTTAACACAAGACAGAAGTATTTACTGTCCATACTGAATACTATTTTTAGAATTTTCTGTTTTAGATTGAAAAATCTTTAACAGCAAAGATGGAATTCAACGATCTAACAATTCAATAAAGTTCCCATTTCCAAAGGCTGGTCTCAATGGGCATTAGCATGACCATATAATTTATGACACAAACAGGCGTTTTTGAGAGTGAGAAGGGGTGTTAATAATTATGATAAACAACAGACATAAACTGATGAGTCTATGATCACTTTGTGCTTAATTGTGCTTAGAAACCATCCCACTAAAATATTCACTATCTTAACATTTTACCTTAAAAAAATCCCTCCTTAGAAAATTTCTTTACTTAGGGGCGCCTGGGTGGCTCAGTCGTTAGGCCCCTGTCTTCGGCTCAGGTCATGATCCCAGGGTCCTGGGATGGAGCCCCGCATCGGGCTCCCTGTTCTCCCTCTCCCACTCCCCCTGCTTGTGTTCCCTCTCTTGCGGTGTCTCTCTGTCAAATAAATAAATAAAAATCATTTTAAAAAAAAAGAAAATTGTTTTACTTAAAAATTATTTGTGCTTTTCTATACAAACAGGACTGGCTTGGTTCCCAGGACAAGTTGGTATCTGCCTCCTTAGACATGGGTGGAGTGTGTGTGTCTCTTTCCCCCTCCCTTGTCTGTTAGCCCTGTGAGCCATTTCTTCAAGCAGAGCCTCTCTGGTGACTACATTCTTCTAGACGTCCTCCTCTGACCTCCCAGGCAGGCTCTACACAACTACACGTGCCTTCTCTCTGGAATTGCTTTAAAATGCCTCTATGTTACTGTCATTTCAAAAAAAAAAAAAGTTTCCTATTCTAAACAATACCTGCAATCCATTTTCACAAGAATGAAAACGACCTATCAATTATTCAATTAATGGCCCCCTAAAAAGTAAAATTTTGCTTCTTTAATAGGAATGCAGAAATAGAGACAGAGATAGCATGTTGACTCGGTAGGTCTGGCTGCTGGAGACAAGAAGCAGATGCCCTGGGTTGTTGATATATGTCAAGTCACAGGAGAGCACACCTCCACTCGGCTCATTTCCTACGAACAATAGAGTGGGTATATTTGCTGGA
The DNA here is from genome assembly GCF_011800145.1 of Mirounga leonina. Taxonomy (NCBI): domain Eukaryota; kingdom Metazoa; phylum Chordata; class Mammalia; order Carnivora; family Phocidae; genus Mirounga; species Mirounga leonina. The sequence continues at coordinate 30,347,201 of NW_023270314.1, forward strand.
AAGTCCCGCTGAAAGGAAATGAGCATTATGGCCGCGCTTGAACGTTACACATTAACATTCACGCTAAATGAGGAAATAGAAAGGAAGTAATGGACAAAGAGAAGACCAATGACAAGCACCACACTTCATTGTTCTCTCTGCCTCGTGGGCCCACGATTCTAAAAAATTAGAATGTTATCAAACAAATCGTCTTGATTCTTCAAACTCCTCCCTGATTACTTCAAGTGGGAGGTGATCTAGACGCGTAACAGGAAAGTAAAAAATAAAAAATAAAACCTTTCTGGACTGAAAAAAATAGAGCGTTTTAAAGTTTTCTTGGCTATGCCTTTTCTTTTTTGAACAAGAGGCATTTCTACTTTTGTTCTCACCCATTTGTTCAAAATAGAAGGTTCTAACAGGGCAACAACTTAAAAAAAAAAAAATTTCCTCCAGGGCTACTAGCTTGGAGACAAAAAGAGCTTCAATGAGGTGGTAGCTGGGTTGTGAGAAGCTTACAACCAGCATTCCAAGAGGAGTCCGACAGTCTGCAAGGCATTTTTAAAAACAGCTCTAGATTTCCCTTAACAGCCAACCCCAATCACCCACAAATGTATTTATTACATGATTTCATCAGTTATTCCAATAACAGCTTCTGCATATCATTGCTTTAAAAAAAAAAACAACTAACAATCAGGTTGGTCGGAACATCACTGTGACTTATACACACACTGGGTCTCTCTTTCCCTCCTCTACCCCTCTTGGCCTGCCCTGAGGCACAAAATGTTCAGTGAGCAGGACCCGTCATTATTTCTCTAGGGACCCTGAACACTGGACTTCTGTTTACAAGTTCAGTTCCCAAACACTCAACCCACAGTTAAACCCCTATTAGTTAACTTGGGCTCCATGAATACACCATACACGGGTTCCCTTATTTTCTGGTAAAAACAAAGTTGAACAAAAAATAAAAGATTGGCAAATGTTTTTTCTCATAAATAAAAAGGTGTTACCCAAAAAAGCGTCTTGTTTAGAGGCACAGAGGTGGTCAAGAAAAAAATAATAAAATAAAGCCTTCTGAGCACTGAAATGCAATTTTGCATCCAAGCAGGGTGGAAGGTTTGATGTCAGTGCACATAGGCATTATAATTATAAATTAGCTGATTTCTCCTGGGTCCCGCCAGGCACGAAGAACATTTGGCCATTTTGTGTCCATTTACCTGGAGTCATTACAGAGGAAACAAGCTTATGTTCCTCACTTAGCATGTTCTTTTCAAAGCGGTAGGAGTGGTTCACTAAAAGAGCCTTTTGTGAAGCCATGAAACTTTTGCTAGTCGTGTAAATTTTACCCCACTAATTGCGAAATTCCTTTTGGAGTGTATAGGATTTCCTCAAAGTGAAATACCCTCATTCAGTGATTTGATACAAAGGACATACAATGTTAAATTTCCCGTAAAATCTAATAAATCAAGGAAGGAAGTAAAATCCAGGATTGAGTCTTTGCCTCCTTATGAGGTGAGGGGAAAATTGCTCCCTTTCTTGTAGTGTAGTTAACCCTTGACTCACCAATGTCATCTCACCTTGCAGTACTCATGTCCAAAAGAATGGCTGACATCAGAAAGGATGAACACCCACCATTTGCATTGACATGGATGGAACTGGAGGAGATTGTGCTAAGTGAGTAAGTCAAGCAGAGAAAGACAATTATCATATAGTTTCATTCACATGTGGAACATAAGAAATCGCGCAGAGGACCACAGGGAAGGGAGGGAAAACTGGGAAGAAATCAGAGAGGGAGACAAACCATGAAAGACTCTGGACTCCAGGAAAAAAACTGAGGGTTCCAGAAGGGAGGGGGTTGGAGGGGATGGGGTAACAAGGTGATGGGTATTAAGGAGGGCACCTGTGGTGATGAGCACTGGGTGTTATATGCAACTAATGAATCACTGAACACTACATCAAAAACTAACGATGTACTATATGTTGGCTAACTGAGCAAAAAAAAAAAAGAAAAGAAGGGCTGAAAGCATAGCTAGGCTCACTTTAGGCTATTAAACTGCGGTATTTAAAATTAATTTAATTTGTTTTAATTTTTAAATCATACTTGTCATGTTGAAAAAACAAACCTGAAATTGTACGAAATGTCCTTCTGTCAAATTTAAGCCCTCCTATGGAAATGTCCATACGACTGGGTTGTGTCCTTACCTGTAGGTCAGCTGAGGGCCGCCCACTCTGACTGGAGTATCTGAGCGCGTTGGAAGGATAAAGAGGCTATGAAGGTAATTCTGATCTAGGACTGATGGAATAACCCCAACTAAGGCCCTCAGCCCCTATAGAACTTCCCTTTAATGACAATCCTACTTGGTCGCATTTTTCTGTCTATAGCCAGTTTTCTGTTTATTCTACTCTGCTTAGTGTAAGTAACTGTTAATGGCCCTAATGGTGTCTCTGGCTGTAAAGAGATAGTAAGTATAACTGTCCATCACTTAACAGCCATGCCTATCTGCTAAGGGATAGCATTTTATTTTATTTTATTTTATTTTAAGATTTTTATTTATTTATTTGAGAGAGAGAGAATGAGAGACAGAGAGCATGAGAGGGAGAAGCAGACTCCCCGCTGAGCAGGGAGCCCGATGCGGGACTCGATCCCGGGACTCCAGGATCATGACCTGAGCCGAAGGCAGTCGTTTAACCAACTGAGCCACCCAGGCGCCCCAGGGGTAGCATTTTATAAATGACATTTTCTTTTCTTTTCTTTTCTTTTTTTTAAGATTTTATTTATTTATTTGACAGAGAGACAGCGAGAGCAGGAGCACAAGCAGGGGGAGTGGGAGAGGGAGAAGCAGGCTTCCCGCCGAGCAGGGAGCCCGATGTGGGACTTGATCCCAGGACCCTGGGATCATGACCTGAGCCCAAGGCAGACGCTTAACGACTGAGCCACCCAGGCACCCTATAAATGACATTTTCTGACTATTATGCCTCAAAAGTGGGTTCTTCCTCCCCATCACCAAAAAGAAATTAAAACTTTCTGGAAAAATCTTTCTCCCTGTATCCAATTCAGCACAGCCCGCCTCTGAAAAGGAAAACAATTCAAATATGACAACTTCCCAAATTTGTGGGTGAAGCTCTGTTTTTGCTTAAGAAAAAAAGAAATATGTGAACATTTCTGATTGTCTCCAGTATAGAATTTCCCTTTAAGCCCCAAGACAATATATGTGTTGGCTTACATGACAAAGGCTTTCCCGAGGGAGATCATATCCCAGTTCTGGTGAAAATATTAGCTTTCCCTTATAAGAACTGGGAGAGCCAAAAAACAATCTCTTTGCCCGGAGCCAGTGCCCTTCACCCAAGCATATTATTATTGTAGTAATCCATTTCATAAAAAAAAAAAAAGAAAGAAACCAACATTTGATCAAAATTAAGTTAAGGTATCTCATAGTCTGGAGCCTCTACTGCTTGGTTTCATTCTTTACAAGTCCATATTTGACCCAAAGTTCTAGGAGATTAAGATACCTGAATGAAAACACATCCTTGCTGATTTTGCAAGCTTTCCAGCTATGTAGACCTAGAAACTAGTCTCATAGAGTTAAAGGATTCTTAAGGTTTATCTCATCTTATGGAGAAACTGAGGCCAGAGAGGTCAAACATCTTGCCAAAGGGCATGACTAAGCGATATCAAGAACCAATCTCTCCTGCCTCCTCGTCCAGAACTCTTCCCATTACTCCATATCTCCACTATTTAGGTCAGTATTCAATTTATGAACCATGGCAATATGTACCCCCTCTTTATTTTCACAAGTATTCTAATATTCAACAAACTTATATAAAACATATTTAGTAACTAACTAGCATTTAGGGAATTATCATCTTACAAAAAAATTAGTATTTGGTAAATCAAACTATCTAGTTTTCTGATATATTACATCCCTTCAATCAAAGCTCTAAATCTAGAAGAAATTCAAGCACAAAGCCGGAAAAATAAATTAGCAAGGTGGGCCCCACTAAATATGGCAGGCCTCAAGGCAACTGTTCCAAGGGGTGGGTAAGAGAGCAGCCAATCAAGAGCACCCATTGAGGGGCAAAGAAGCAGTGCAAGAATGGGGCAGAGGTGGATATTCAGAGCCAGAGACCCCCCCCCCTGTGCTCAGGTTAACTGCCCAGCCTGCACAGGGCTAACAACCCTCAAAACAGCTCTGCCAAAAGCTAGCAACAAACACAATAATGCCCAAGAACATTTTTGTTTCGACCGTATTCAAATTACTAGAAATTTCTGAACAATGTCCCCCCTCCAGCCCCTACCTTCAGCCATTATATAATTCACACTTACATAACCACCCTGTGACATTTCAATAGCCCTTTTATATTTCACCAAAACCTATTTTTCCCATTTTCCAAGGTGAATTATGAAAGCATCTTAAGGCACATGACTCAAACATTGAAAGTCGTATTATAATTGAAGACACTACGTAGCCAAGCCAACTCCCACTGCCTTTTGCACCACGGATACACACATATACCATTCCCTAAAATATGTGGAGCTTTTTAAACAACTGAAAAGAAAAAAAACCAAAACAATTGCAAAAAAACTGGAGAAAGTAGTTTGTGTCCATCAAGTGTAGAATCACTCAGGTAGATCAGACTGTGAATTCATCACCAGGGTTTACAGAACATCAACCGGGGCAAGGTATCACTGTTATAGCTGTATTCCTCAGGGCACTTGAGTTCTCTTTTTTAAAAACAGACCTACCTACTGAGCATTAAACCTAAATACCACACTGGTGGTTCCTTTAGAGAGAAAAGAAAAAAAAGCCAACTACCAGATGTTCACGGGAATCCCTCAATTACCCTGGAAAACACAGCCCTTAACCATACCACGAGGTTTCTAATACCTGCTCCTCCCAAATTCTGGATTCTAAGTGCCCCTACTGTGTGTTCTTAATTCCCTCTGCTCTTCCTATGACAGAACTTATCCAACTGTGTTTTAATTGCCTATGTCTGAAATTCCCATTAGACCATAAGCCCCATGAGGGCAGGAAACATGTTGTCTCATTCGCCATTGTATCTTTAGAACTATCACCGTGACCATTCAACACGTACATGAATTCATTCAACAAATGAGGCAGAGGTGGATATTCAGAGCCAGAGACCCACCCCTGTGCTCAGGTTAACTGCCCAGCCTGCACAGGGCTAACAACCCTCCAACCAGCTCTGCCAGACCTACTTTATACCAGGCTCTCTCTGTTCTGTGTGTTAGAGATACAGTACGAAAACAAAAAAGATCAAGTTCTCAGGTCTCGTGCAGATGATATTGTAGCAGAGTTGTGTCAAATGTCATTCAGTTGCCTGTCTCAGATTCCCTTCACCCAGTCAGCACATCCTCTCCCTGTTTCCATGTACTGGCTCCCAGCTCCCAGTTGCTCCCATTCCCAGGAGAACCGTCCTCAGCTGAGGGGCACTGCCTCAGCCAGGAAGTCACAATGCCCTCTCCCTAGTCCACAGCCAGTGACTACTTTATAGGGCACAAAAGGCCAGCTCTTTGTATCCCAGTACCACGCATGCACCAAAAATTCTTTCCCGAGACTAGACTTTGCCTGACACCACCCCCTTGCCTGACTGCTCTACCTCATGCTCTCCTGCTTCCCTCCCTCCCTAGCAGGTCTTTCCTGAACAGCATTCCCTCAGGATGCATTTGAATCCTACCCTCAGCTTCTGCTTCTAGGAAACCCAACCTAGCACAAGAAGGGAAGACAGTGATAAGCAAGTACACATGTAAATGTACACCATGTCAAATGGTGATCCCTGGTTTGGAAAATAATGCAGGAAGGGAAAGATGGAGGGGTAAACTGGGAGAGATGAGTCCCATTTCAGATAAAACGGTTCGTGAAAGCCTTCTCCAATAAGATGACATTGGCAGAGACCTACAGGAAGTGGAGATGTGAGAAGTGTGAAAGTCTGGGCATGAACATTCCAGGCAGAGGGAACTGCACAGTGAGGAGCAAGTGTGCTTGTCACAGTTGAAGAGCTAGAAGGAGGCAGGAATAAAGCAGCCAGGGGGAAGGTGGGAGGAGTGTGGCCATAAGCAGTTGGTTGGATGTTGGCATTATTAAAGAGGACTATAACAGGGCCTCCTTGTTCCCATTTCAAAGTCATGGAAGTACGAACATTGAAATAAGGAGCAAGACCTGAACAGGGACAAAGTCATCTGGTAAGACTGAGTCTGTTGTTGAAATGGTATGGATGAGAAAATGTATATATGAACTTTATAATGATATGATGAAAGTGCAAGATTACAGATATCCTAGTAAAAATGAGCAAATAAAGGAGAGTAGGGTTCTCGATTCCATATTTTTTCATGAGGGTTTTTTCCCTCTTCTTTAATGCATACGTTCCTTCCACCTGTATTCTGTCCATGCTAATCTGGGATGTGACTTCCTCTTATCAATTCTGAATTATTATACTACTATTATCTCACTACTTTGGTGATATTAATGTAAATTATGACCAGCCATATTTATGGGAAGGAACTGAATTATACTTTTTTTGTCTCTTCTCCTTCTTTCCCTTCTCTTCCTTTTTCCTCTCTTTTGCTTTTTCTCTTCTTGTCCATATTCTCTCCTTCTCTTGCACTTGGGAAATAGTTGCTTTAGTAAACCAATACAGATTGGCGGCATACTTACTCAAGGACGGTCCTTCCTTCTGTCACCTGACGCCAATCAGGACAATAACTACCACTCAACACAAACTATTATTAACAAAAAGCAAACCAGAACCTACAGAGTAATCCTCCAAAAAAAAAAAAAAAAAGTATATTAGTACAGTCTGGGGTTGCTTTGCTTATCATCATTCCACCATATGGACAAATTTCTTTTCTACCTCTTTGTGGATAATAGCACTCACATGAAGAGTGATTCCACAGCATATGCATCGTCCTTCTAACAGTGGCTAAAAAGTAAGACGTTTTCTGCATGCTTGACACTATGCTTATCAATTTACATGTATCATCTCGTTGAAACTTTACAACAACCCCGTGAGGTGGTTATCGTTATTACCCCCATTTTGCCTGTGAGAAAATGAGGCATTGAAGTAATGTAACTTGTCCAGGGCCATTCAACTAGTCCTTGGCACATCCAGGAATGCAGCCAAGGTTGAATGAGTCCAGAACAGGAGCTCTTGAATTCCACTCTACACTGCCCCCTGCCTCATTACATCAATTCACAATGTTTTGCTTCTATTTCCATCTACCTCTACCTCTCCCCCTGCTCTCTGAGCTTCCTGAGAGTAGGAACTAAATTTTATTCATCTTTGCCCATCAGGCACAGTAACAGGGTCCCAATAAAGTATACCTCTGTTTTTCCCACTTGAGTTCCAAACTAAATGAGGTATAAGACAAAAGAGTAAGGCCGACATAGATAAAAATATCAGCTTTGTTACTGAGAAAGACCAGGCTGGAGGAGGACCCATGGGCTTCCTGAGTGCCAAACCCCAGAATTAGCCATACTGATCCCCCCAGTCATGGACAGACCCGGGAAAACCATGGGCTTCCCTCTAAATTTAGCACTTGGAGAGCAGACCGTAATGTATGTGGAGAGAGAAAATGGCCTATCCACACCTGGCTGATAGCCCTTATCTCGATATTACCAAGTGGAGATCACCTAGAGTGACTAATGGCAGTCGTTCCACAGAAAAATAGGAAGCCCAGACCAAGGAGGTTCCAACTGCCTCCCCTAACCTCAATACCTGGAACTCAATGTTCTCGAATTGGTTAGACAGGAGGGTTGTACTGAGGATAAAGAACAGCTTCATAATAAGCTGTGCAATATGACATGTCAGTAATCAGCACTCGGAAAGCAGAGAGTCCAAATCCAGAGCAGATTTAGGGAGAGAACTCAGGTTCTTAATTCCTAGATCAAGTGTATAGTCCACCTGTTCACAGAGGGATGCCCCCTTTTTAAGCTCAGGTTTTTACTGAGGGTTGCATTGGGCTGGATGGAGGCCAGGACATCCTGGCACATCTTCTGGGTCCTAGGGGTGGGGTACACACAGAAGTCCCAGCAAGCCTGAAGCCATCACTGAGAACGGGAGCCCCATGAGAACCAGAACACTGCCAGCCGGGAGGTAAGCACGCAGGTGACACTCTGTGGTGAGGTGGCAGTGACATGGCCCAGAGCTTTCAGAGAAGGAGAGAAGCAACAGAGCAGACCAAGAGTAGAGAGTCGCACTGGCTACCCAGGATGCTTCTCTTTCCCACTGGAAGACACTGCTCATGCCCAAGACCTCTCTAAGCAGTGGGATGTTTATAGAATCGTAGAATCTGCTCCCTACCATCCCATCCACCCTCTTTCCTTAACCATGTCATTGAATTCATATGTGTCAATATTTTTACTGTGGGCGGGGGAGAGCTGTTGAAACCAGAACCTATAAGTTAGCCAGCCAAAGCAAAATAGCATAGCCATGCACAGAATTTGAGTCTTCTTGGACAGACAGTCTATACTCAAAAAAAGTAATCTTTTGCTTAAATTGTCAAAATTGGCTCTTCTAGCTCTAAATATATTAAATTTTGACTTTCCAAATTGCTCTGGCTCTGTTGACCCAGGGGAGTTGTTCTCTGCTGCCAAATAAGAGGTGGGGAATAAACACAATCTCGAGAACGAAAAGTTGGCACCCTCTCACCATGAACCCAAGTGTTATGGCCTAACCCTTACCACTAGATTTTGTGCAGAGATCTGGGTGAAAGAACCAGCCAAAGCTGTTTTATCAATCAGCTATTTACTTCTGTGGACACTACTTTAGAGATTTATCCTATCCAAATAACACTGAAGGTAACCATGTAATCAGAATCAAATTAAATACCAACAATGCCCCCCCATACACCCCTCATACATTTATCACCCTAATAGTCTAAGCCTGTGCCCCCCAGCATGGTGGTAAAGTGTTCCTGCAAACAACCACATCTTTATCTATTCTGGTGTGTTTTGCACACATAAAATCAGTGGCCAGGAATCAGAGATTTCCCTGGTGGCCCCGACTCTATCACAAATAACCCAGTGAGGATCAGGGAAAACCGGACCAAGGATGACTCAGTAAAACCCATTGTCTATGGAGAGACATCAGAATAGGTCCAAATGGCAGTAACATTTGTGTAGAAGGAGCATGGGTCTATAAAATGTTATCTCTGGAGCTAAGCTGTTCAAACAAAAAGATAAAATCTTGAAATAATGGTTAAATGGATGTAATCTGCTGTGAAAGGTTCCAACCCTGTCTGTGATATCATCCAAGGCCAAGTTAAACCAGGCGCGATGGGAATGATGCTATCTCTGCCTGGTTCTGTCTAGACAAACACAACCACCTAAAAAAGCATTAGGGTCCAGGTCAGTTGTCGACCCAGAGATAATCTCTAAAATCATGGAGGCAACAGCAAAGCTGTTTCTCTGCTCACCTTTCAGCAAGACAATAAATGTCAGAGGCTGCGCTTGTAGCCCCTGGGGTTAAATTTCACATACCTGATAAGTTCAGGTAAATAAAGGTGACTGATGGCATTCTGATTTGGCTTTAAAGAAGGGAGATTAAGTTATTTTCCCAGGACAAACTGCAGAACCCAGAAGTTATTATTTTGAAGGTACAAAGAAAGAATTGATCTAAGGGAAAGTGCTAGGTAATCAAATAACAACATCAGTGCTAGAAACTAATTTAACATTTTCACTTCACCAAACTCGCCACATTGGGTTTCTCTTGCCCCCTGACTAAAGTGCTTTTTGGAGTTACACAGTTATCAGAGTCACTCAACTGCCAGAATAGTTAATCTTGCATCCATTATCCAGATTAACTAGTGGTGTTGGTAAATTTTGGTTTGCGGTCCTTTAAATTAGCTAACAATGGAGTGGAAATCAAAATCACAATGAAAAAATGTCAGAGAAAGTTACCTATTTTCCTCAAGAATATTTACATATAATTATCTATCTTCTGAAATAAAAAGCCTATTTTTGAAATTAAAAAATAAAAATTTATTCTAAAAACCTAGCACCTTAAAATGATACAAAATAATTTATTTTTTAAAAAAAAACTCTTTTAAGATTTACTTATTTATTTGAGAGAGAGAGAGGGAGGGCGCGCACATGAGTTGGGGGAGGGGTAGAGGGAGAGAGAATCTTCAGACTCCCCGCTGAGCACAGAGCCCGACATGGAGCTCAATCTCACAACCCTGAGATCATGACCTGAGCCAAAATCGAGAGTCGGGTGCTTAACCTACTGAGCCACCCAGGTGCCCCAAAATGATACAAAATAATTTCTAAAGGCACTGTCAGTATTATTAAAAATATTAAAATCAATAAAGGTAGTTTAAAAAAGAGAAGCATCAACACTGGATGTTTATGCAGAAAATTAAATAAAGCTCAGATAACACATTTAAGCTTTAAGGTAAAGTATAGGAGGAACTAATGGGGAGATCCTGGTCTCTGGTACCTCCCTCTTTTCTTACTCCCTCCCATGAAGGACACCTAAAGCACCTCCTAATAGCCAAGGTTAGAAAATTATAATACAGGGGCGCCTGGGTGGCTCAGTTGGTTAAGCAACTGCCTTCGGCTCAGGTCATGATCCTGGACTCCCGGGATCGAGTCCCGCATCGGGCTCCCTGCTCAGCGGGGAGTCTGCTTCTCCTTCTGATCATCCCCCTCTCATGCTCTCTGTCTCCCATTTTCTCTCTCAGATAAAATTTAAAAAAAAAAAAAAAATCTTAAAAAAAAAAAAGAAAATTATAATACATTTTATACTTGTTTGTTTTAAAAAGCAAACAAATAGGCCAACACAGACATAGAGACTTTATCACACAAACACGAGGTGGTAAGGCATGACCTGAGGTGGTAAGGCATGACTCATCACTTTTCTCCCTCTAGATGCTCCCTAGATTCATTTCTGCACGATGCAAACTTCTCTGCCATCTCAACCCAAGAGTAAAATTTTAACCCCCTTTCTCGACACCGTGTCCAACAACTAGGTGCTTTTCGGCCTCCTGGCTCCACTGGGAATTGGCTTAAAGGGAGAAATGTGCTGCTCACTGTCTTCTTGGTGATATGGATGAAAAGAGTGAGATTTTAGGGAACTGACATTATCCTGGGAACCATTTCTTATGTAAACCACCTCACACCTATCAGGGCAATGGCCAGCAACAATCTTGGTGCTCACTTTTATGGGAAACAGGATTTCCTGAGTGTCCCCACTCACAGAAGGGGGAGGCAAGGCTTCTCCTAAACTTTAATTTGCACACCAAAGCTGTTTGTCACTTAAGCATGCTTACCAACCTCATTTCTGGAGAGCAAGATCAATAACATTTCAGCTTTAGCCGACAACCCTGTACCCCATGTCTCTTGACTAATATTATCCACGCAGTGAGTGACCAGTGCCTCTCCTGTCCTCCCTACAAGCTTTCCCAGTCATGGCCCCCCGCCACCTCACCCGACTCCCTCCCAAAGATGGCAGAAGACCAGCTTTTCTTGGTTCCCTTTAACCCCAACGATGTGCAGCACTGGTAGGTCAAAAGGACCAAAGGCGCCTTCTCTAAACTACCAACTGGCACATCCGTTCATCCCCAAACTCCAACTTTGGAATGGTTTGAAGAGGGTACAAGAGAATGGAGGAAATAAAGCCATCTTAAAGCCTGGCCATTGTGACGGCCTCTCCGTCCTTTCACATACGGGACGTTCCGAGGTGTGACGCTCCCCCCGAGACACCATGTCTGTGGGAGTTGGTAGCCAGCCAGTGTGGGAATGAGAAGTGTTTCGAGACCAGCCTCAGTGTGGTTGTCCTGCAGTGACTTCGCACGGAGCCAAAGCATCGCCTTCCCTGACTCCGAACAGATGGCCCCGCTCTCAGCCACACTCGAAACTCCATCCTCCCCCTCCTTCCCTTAACATCCCTCCAGACCGCCACAACCAGATGAAACGCTCCCTCTGCTTGGCCTCCATTGCATTTCCTACTGCTCATGATATTTTAAATATTTAATTCACATTATATAAATGTGTGATCATTTAATGTCCCTATTAAATGGTAAAAAAGAAAGAAGTTTTTTTTTCTTTTCTTTTCTTTTCCTTTTTTTTTTTTTTTACCTCCACAGCACCTAGTGCTATGCCCTGATCTGATAGGAACACAAGTATTTGTTATACTGAACAGAGACAATACACTTGGCCTTCCACCATCATGGGTATGTTGCTAAGATTAATGTTTCTGTCTATCACTCTAAAATAGTTGAGGGCTGCCTGGGTGGCTCAGTCGGTTGAGCGGCTGCCTTTGGCTCAGGTTGAGATGGTGTAGGCTTGTAGACCCCTTGCAGGCCAGGGTCATTTGAGGACTGCACTGAGGTTAAGGTCGGCCAGGCAGGCCTAGGCCAGGAGGAGAAAATGTTCTCTTCCCCTTACCTCATGTTGCAAGGCCTAAATGCCTGGATCAGCAGGAAGTGGCTCTTGCCTCGCTTAAAGTGTATCTCTCTAAACAGAAGTGTTCTTTCTAAAGACCAAGAACATGTTGTCTCCAAAGGAAGGATGGCTAAGAGAATTCTTCATTCTGCAAGCATAAGCAGGATGTATTTTGTTCTTATTGCATTTCGTGTATATTTCACTTCACAGATGTTGGCTTGATACTTTAAGTATACATTGTTATGTTTATCTGATCTCTGCGAGTATATAGCTATGTGAGAAATAAACGGCAGTATGCAGTTGCAAGTGCTGCCTTTGCTCTGCATCCCCTGTGTCCTGGTGATTTCGTAGACCCTTACCCAGGGACCCCAACGCACTAGACGTTGACATCAGGTCATGATCCTGCGGTCCTGGGATCGAGCCCCACATCCGGCTCCCTGCTCAGCGGAGAGCCTGCTTCTCCCTCTCCCTCTGCCTGCCACTCTGCCTACTTGTGCTCTATCTCCCTGTCAAATGAATAAATAAAATCTTTAAAAATAAATAAATAAATAAAATATTTGAAAGCCTCAAAAAAGGATATTCTAATAGAACCCAGTGTAAAAATTATGAGTTAGGATTCAATTTGAGCTTTTATGCATTTTTTTTTCCTAAAGGAAGGATTATTTAGACCAAAAACCTAGCACTTAAGGACTTCCTTACATAGGCCACTAGATGTAGGCAGAAATACGTAATATGACAAGGCAATATTTAAATTATTAGTAACAATTAGCCATGGGAGAACAGAGTGATTTTCTTTCCCTGCCACTGAAATGTACATGCTGTCCTTCTAGAGGGTGATTATGTACCACGCCATTGAAATCCAACTGCCCCACCTCAAAAATTCAGTGTTTTATGATATGGAGGCTGCTCACCAGTATCTTAAATTTCTCCCTCTTTCTCATCCTAAGAACTTCCCTGTCATTTTCATCAGGCTTTTGTTCCAGGGACTCATCTGGCCCAGCTCTGCAGACAGGTGCAGCCAGCAAGCTCGCCAAACGGCAGGAGCCAGATCCTGGAAATTCGAGTTAGAGAATGACACACAAACCCATCATACCCAGGCTGACTGCGGTTATCAGAATCACTGAGTTGCCAAAATAGTTCGTTTTGCATTCATTATCCAGATTAACTAGTGATGTTGACGAACCTTGGTTTGCAATCCATTAGTTCGCTAGAAGATGCAAAGCCAAAATAGCAAATGATAAATGTCAGAGAGAGTTACCTGTTTTCCTCAAAAACAAAGAGCTGTAGGCACTTCAGCAAGTGATTCCAGTGAGGGTGACAGAGAAATGAGTGGCAGAATCGTGCTTCTTCTGTCATCAGCTTCCGATGTCTTCGCCTCTCCCATCAGGGCATTCCATCCACCCTTCCTCGGCCCAAGACGGAGTGTGATGGTGCCTCCATGTCTGCCCAGAGATGACATGTGGTGTAGTTAAAAGCATACCAGATCTGCATTCAAATCCCTCTCCAGCACACTGACTCTATAAGGATATTGATACTTATTTTTTTTAGTTGAGTAATATATGAATACATGCTCATTTTAAGCAACCCAAACAACACAGAACAATATTAGGAAAAGAGTGAGTCCACCTTTATTCCCATCGATCTCATGCTCCTCTCCAGAGACATATTCCCAGTGGAACATTATTTTTCTTTAGAGAGGGAGGGGGGAGGGGCAGAGGGCGAGGGAGAGAGAATCTTAAGCAGGTTCCACACCCAGCGGGGAGCCCGATGCGGGCCTTGATCTCACAACCCTGAGATCATGACCTGAGCCAAAATCAAGACTCGGGTGCTTGACTGAATGAGCCACCCAGGCACCCCTCCCAGTGGAACTTTTGGTGCATGTCCATCCAGATCTTTTCCTGTGTGTGTACATATACACATTTATATAACCATTATATATATAAGTAAAACCTATGATCTATTTATCTATCAAATCATTTTGTAAATACTCCTCAGTGGTTTCCTGTAATTCCCCAACAACATGCTTTAGAGTTCCCTGTTTGTGGGAACTGTATGTATTTCCAGTATTTATGTATTCCCTCAGTAAGTTATTTAACCTCTGGGCTTCAGTTCAGGGCTCTTCTTTGTAAGACGAGGATATTATACGACACCACTTTCACAGGCTTACAGAGTGTGTAAGAAAGAAGCCATACACAGAGCAGGGACTCACGGATTCCATCCCGGTGAGCACTACCTGAAATCCACATCCTTATTTGTTGTTTATGTATTTATTTTCTGTCTTCAACCCCACTGGCAAATATTAGCCTTGAAGGCGGGGTCTGTGTCTTTTTAGTGCTGTGTCACCAGGGCCTAGACCAGATTTGGTGTATAGTATGAGCACAATACATGCTTGCTAGCTGGCTAGCTAGCTAGCTTCTCAGCTGTACTCATCGGTACTGGTCCAGCCCCAAACTGCAGGCTGAGCAGCTGAGCAGGAATCCCCAGGTGATGGGGCTTTGCTAGCCTACTGACAGCATGTAGGTGGTCAGCCCAGGGTTGCCTGTCGGGAAAGAGTACATAGCCAAAGACAGAGGCAGATGGAGCAGGTCAGGCAAACATACTATGAGACACCAAAGAGATGGGGCATGAGCATGAAGGTGATGTCAGAGCATGGGGCTGAAAGGGGATGCCTAACAATGAGACTCCAGCTGAGCTGGCTGATTGTTTTCCACCCCATGGGTGGGAAAGGCCTAGGCCACAGATATAAGCAGGGTCAAAATTGGAAGCACTCTGCCAGGGAGCTCCCCCTCTCATCTTTAGGAGGTAGTACCTGGTTCAGGAGGTACCTGCTACCAGGTACCAGGTAGCAGGAGAGCTGCCTGTGGAGGGAGTCCAGAGTCCTGCATGTCAGAACTGAAAGGGGTGCTGGCAATATCTAGTTCTACTAAAATGACAGTTCCTGGGCCCCCCTCACAGAATTTCTGAAGTCAGATTCTGTAGGCCTAGGGATGTGGTCTGATCTCTTGGATATACAGGTGAAGAAAAGATCCAAGCGATGCGCACACACACTAGGAGTTGGCAAAGCCAGTGCATCTGACATAGTGAGGGAATCCAGGGGGGTTGCTCAGCAGGAGGCTCTAGGAGGCAGCAGGAAGCCAGGAATGCTGTGTCTCATTCACTCTCTCTGATGCAAGACGGCAGAGCACCCAACAGGGCAAAGGTTCTCCAAGTCTGGACCCCAGACAGGCAGCATCAGAACACCCTAGAATTTGTTAAAAAAGCAAAGCCTTAGACCCCACCCCGGATCTACTGAATCACAAGTTCTAAAAGTGGGATCCTGCAATCTGGCTTAACAGATCCTCCAGGTGATTCTCATGCACAATCAGTGTTTGAGAACCTTGCAACAGGGGATAATCAGGTAACCATTTGTATTGCCTCTTGGAAAAGTTCAACTTGCTTCTGGATATTGGTATACCTAGTGTTCTGGAAACTCACTGGCAACCGCCCTGCCAATATACTGTCAAGATCATACCCAGGAGAATTTGAGAAAAGTGGAGTCATTTCTATCCAGAGTAACTGATCAGTTTCAACAATGTCCAGAAATCCATTACCTACTGGGACTTGATGATAAAGTGTGTCAACTCCAGCTGAGCTGCCACCGATGGGAACTGCTGTGAAACACAACTGCCATCATCATCATGGCTACAGCCACCACCATCACCATCATGGCCACAGCCACCACCATCACCAT